>NC_028357.1:51524046-51552461 GCF_000741045.1 Vigna radiata var. radiata | reverse complement strand
TTTTCTACCGCCGGTTTCGCCTGTACCAGATAACGTCGGATAGCGGGGGTCTTCCGTCCGGCATCGACTAGGACCGGTCGGTAGTCCCTAGTACAAATATCAATACAAAAGATGTAAAAAAAAATGAAAACAATAGCTATCAGTTTTTATGAATAAAAACAAAAAATATTATTTCAAATATATATATTAATAAGATGTATTGGTGATTTGTATTTTTTACGAATAACTAATTTATAACGTCCCGAAACCGACGGTAGGAGTAGCTAACTTTGCCTAAGAGGCCACCAAAAACAGCAAACTTAACACATCGGCCAAACTCACCTTAACCTCGAATTCATATCCATCTTTCTGCACCCTAGCAAAAACCAATTAGAAGAAACAAAGAAAAAATTAATCACATTCCATTGATCAAGCATGGGTTTGAAAAATCTGTTCAACCGGGAGAAGGACGCAATATCCTCCGGCGGGGCGTCGCGATCGATGTCACTGTCGGTGCGGTCGCGCGTGCGGATTGGGGGAGAGCTGGAGCAGGTGTTCAAAAAGTTCGACGTGAATGGAGACGGGAAGATATCGGCGTCGGAGCTGGGGTCGATGATGAGGAGCCTGGGGCAGGCGGCGACGGAGCAGGAGGTGGACAACATGATCCGGGAGGTGGACGGCGACGGTGACGGGTGCATCAGCCTGCAGGAGTTCATCGAGCTGAACACCAAGGGCGTGGACTCCGACGAGGTGATGGAGAACTTGAAGGATGCGTTCTCCGTGTTCGACATGGACGGTAACGGGTTTATCACAGCAGAGGAGCTGAACACGGTGATGCAGAGCCTGGGGGAGGAGTGCTCCCTGGCGGAGTGCCGGAGGATGATCGGCGGTGTGGACAGAGATGGCGACGGCACCATCGATTTCGAGGAGTTCAGGACGATGATGATGATGGGGTCGCGTCATGACACTACTGATAGAGTTAAACCACCTCCAGAAACGTATTAACCTTTTCGCACGTTACTCTTTCTATTCCTCTACCTCTAACTGTACAAAAACCTACCGATTAAATATATTGTATGTAAATTTCTTCAATCCAAAGAGATGTATTTCTATTTCTGTTTCAATTTAGACTTTTACCTTTCTTCATCCAAATTTTCAGCCAGTTTAATTCTTCCTTTCTTTGTCTTTTATTATCATTATTATTATTGAGAAATTAAAGGAAAAAATCTCTTTAACAATATTTTTTTGATAATTTTTTGATAACGCGTACGTGACAGTACGTGACAGTTTATGATTGGTCCGTTTTAAATATGTTTTTAAAATAAATTCAAACAAACGAATGAAATGGTGACACGTGTCCCGTTATAAAAAAAGTTGTCAATCCAAAATTAAAATACATTGAATTGAAATGTTTTTTAATTTAAAATGATTTATTTTTTAATTACTTTATTCGATTAAAATATTTTAAATCTGAGTATTGAAATGTTATCATTCATTTCATATAGCACTACTTTTTTTATTTATCATATATATCATCTAATCTATATACATAAAAAAATTAATTTATATTTATTTTGTCCAAAACAATTTAAAATAAAATATCTTATTTTCTTTTATCTTGATTGACAAAACTGATTATTTGTATATTGTAATTGTTTCTAGGTATACAAAATATACATCTTCTGCATCATTACTACAATAAATATGATGAATGGTTTTAACTTAATCTTTGTTAATATTTTTTACTACAATGTTAAGGAAATATCACTCATTTTAAACAGATATATAAAAATACTCCTCCAATAAACAGAAAATATTATAAACTTGCCTTAAATTGGGTTTGAATTTTTTATAGTTGAGAATTTAAGCCTGTGGAGGAGTTGCAGCAGGGAAGCCGAAGAGGATTGGGTTATGGCCACATCGAAGACGGTGATGTGTTCGCTGAGCCACTTCCGTCCGCTAACATGCGCCGCATCTGCATCGGCGTCACGATTAGTTCCCTACCCACCCGACCTAATAAAGTGGGTAGCCAGAGAGGGCGGTTTCGTGCACCGCGCGCTGGATATAGCACAACTGGGTTCATCCAACGGACTGGGTGTGGTGGCCAAGGAACCAATTCCACGTGGCACTGACCTAATTGTCCTCCCGCACCACCTTCCCCTGCGCTTTACCACTCTTGAACACGACCCTGTGCTACATCACTTGGCGCGCCAAATCCCTGGTATTCATTCTCTTTCTATTGAGTCTAGGGTTTGTTCTTTTTCTATAATTAGGCTACACTGAGTTTTTGATGTAAATGAATTGGACACTGGTAGCATTTGGCAGAGGAACTATGGGCAATGAAACTGGGTTTGAAGCTTCTGCAAGAGAGGGCTAAAGTTGGGTCCTTTTGGTGGCCGTACATAAGTAATCTCCCTGAAACATACACCGTGCCTATTTTCTTTCCTGGGGAGGACATAAAGAACTTGCACTATGCTCCACTTCTTCATCAGGTATTTCTTCAACAAAATACAAAGATTAAATGCATTGAGTTTCTTTTGAGCTATATGGTCAAACTTATTTCAAACTTTGGAGAAATTGAAAAATAAAGAAACTTTTAGAAAAATTTAGTTCATAAGCTTCTTAAAGCCCAATTTTATTTTATTTTTCTCATATGGGTTCTCATGATCCAAGCAGGATCGTAATTTGTACTTCACAACTAATCGAGAATTGATTTTGACTGGAGAAGTGAATCTACTATACCTACTTCATCTCCAACTCTAATGTTAAAAACGCTTACCCTATTGAAATGCATTTATGCGTCTCTTATTCTTCGAGTTTTCTAGTTTTATAAGATATATAAAAATCATTTGATGCACCTAACCTGTAAGTTTTACTGCTATATTAATCAACTTTCATTTCTCTTTTGGGATCATGAGAAAATGCATTTTCATTTCAGTCCTTTAGCTAATACTTAATGACGTACTTGTAACCAATTCCAGAACCTGAAATCGTCTGTGTCGTTGTTTATAGAATATATTGAGTGCCTCTCGCAGTTCTGTACTATGGCAGTTAAGTTAAGTCAATTTGTTGAGGCAGGTAAACAAAAGATGTCGGTTTCTTCTTGATTTTGAGCAAGCAGTGAAGCGTGCCTTAGCAAGTGTTAAGCCAGATAGCCATCCTTTTGCTGGTCAAGAAGTAGATGCATCTTCTCTTGGATGGGCAATGTCAGCAGTCTCATCTAGAGCCTTCAGGTTGTATGGTGAAAAGGATCAGAATGGGGACCGGATTCACATACCCATGATGCTCCCTCTGATTGATATGTGCAATCATAGTTTCAATCCAAATGCTAGAATTGTTCAGGAAGAAGATACCAATACCATGAAGATGCAAGTGAAGGCATGATTTCTCATTTTTCATATATATATATTGCACAAACCCTCGCCAAATTGTTCTTTTTCGGCTTTTAAGTAACAAGTTAAATCTGATTTATCTTTTAAGTAACAAGTTGGTATTCTTTCTTTGTCTCAGGTTGTGGCTGAGACAGCCATCAAAGAAGATGACCCTCTGTTACTTTGCTACGGCTGTTTAAACAATGATTTTTTCCTTCTTGATTATGGATTTGTGATTCACTCAAACCCTTTTGATTGTATTGAGCTCAAATATGATGGCGCCCTTTTGGATGCTGCAAGCTCTGCAGCTGGAGTTTCTTCACCAAATTTCTCAGCACCTGCTCCGTGGCAGGAACAGATTTTATCTCAGTTGAATCTATCTGGAGAAACTCCAGATCTCAAGGTTAAACTACCATTACAAGTTACATTAGTGTTCGTCTTCTATCTTGTAGAAACTCAATGCATATTGCTGTTAATGTATCAACATAACATCCACATTTTGACTGAAGGTTTCCCCACAGTTGATAAGTGAGTGATAAAACTGGCCAAAGCATAGGATCATCAGGAATAAGTAATAATTGCAGGATAACTGAATGATTTAACCCCCAAAACTGAAAAAACTTTGTGGTATTACTTACCCCACCCATAGCACAAGTTCATTTTATTTGTTTTACTGTGACAGGTGACCTTAGGTGGTCAAGAAACAGTAGAGGGCCGCTTGGTGGCTGCATTACGAGTAGTCCTTTCGAGTAATGTGGAAACTGTGCAGAAGTATGATCTCAGTACACTAAAGTCTTTGGATGTTGAGGCTCCTCTCGGTGTTGCAAATGACATAGCTGTATTTCGCACTCTAATTGCTTTGTGCGTCATCGCACTGGAACACTTTCCGACCAAAATAATGGATGATGAATCTCTGTTGAAGCAGGGTGCTTCAGGTCCAACCGAGTTAGCCATTCAGTACAGAATCCAAAAGAAATGCGTGATTATAGACGTAATGAAAAATCTCTCAAGGAGGGTAAAGCTTCTATCATCAAAGGAAACAGCTACCGCTGAAGGCTGAGTGTATGCATATTTTACTTAAAACTTCCCAACCTGCTCTAAAGTGAATGCTGCACTAACAATGGATCCACTTTCAGTTGAATGCGGCGCTTATTCAAACACACATTGAGTGATTAAGTTGAACGTGCCGCTCATTCAATGATTGTGAACGATTAATTATTTGCTTGCTGCTATGAATATCCTTTTTCCCTTTTATTCTCTTTTTGATTTGTTTGCCATGTTACTGGTGAGTTGTAATTTTGATTGAGCTAGCTACTTAAACCGTTTGACAATCTTCTACTCAAATATAAGCAGTGCTACTTTTTTTTTTTTTATTTAATTGGTCATTATGAGTTAATGTTTCTTTGCACTGCACCCCATTCAACAACACTTAGTCTTTCTCCAAATATGAAACCAATACGGTAGAAACTCTATGATTTGACAATCTTCCCCATAGGGAGAACTGTAAATATGAAATACGTCATACTGGAAAAATCTAATTCAGTCACCGAATAATTTATTAGTAGCCATCGATGAAACGTAAATAAACTTATTCTTAGTTTTATAAACAGTGATTGTTTTTATAATTTCTTCATTCTCTGTTTTTTTCAACACAAAAGGAATATTCTGTGGTTCAGATTTATGTTATTATGTAGACTTAAGATTTCAGAAAGTCAGAAACAAACAGAAAATCTGCACCACCGTCCATCGCTTTCTCTTTCACAGTCTCGCATGAATAATACCAGACGAAGAATTTGAATAAGATGTGGAACTACAAATTTTCATTCCATTTTCCTTGACGTGGCACAAGAACGGCTAGTTATACTGTGCCGTTCCGTGTTGGATTTAATCTTTGAAATTAGGGAGCGTTTGCGTTTGGAAAGAATACATGTCAGGCCCTGTTCATTTTTCACACAACAACTGAATCGGCGGCTTCAAACCTCGTCACGTACAACAAGAAAAGAAAAAAGAAAAGAACATCGTAACAGGGGACAACGAATCCTTTCTCCTTTCTCGACCAAACAATTGAGCAAGTGTTTGCTCCAAAGCACATAGGAAGAAACTTTAGAGAAAGCATGTCACAATATATACCACCAAAAACACGTAGAAGAAAGTCACAAGAACATAAAAGCTAGGAAGAAAGAAACGAAANAAAAAAAAAAAAGTCTAAAAAGGAAGAAAAAAGGGATTTATAATAAAGTTCAAACTTCAAAGGAGGAAGTTTGTCTCCCTAAGCATAGAACATTTTATGTACATGTGTGTCTGTAACCGTATGATATGCGTGATGTCGTGGTGATCTAACATCCAAGGATAGCACTCTCTGCCAATCCCAGTGGCGAGCGAGAGCGAAGACGGTTGACATCTCTGAGAAGGGCACGCCTGATGTGTAGCTGCAGTGAAGGGTGATTTATTTTCTCAATTTCTTGCTTGATTTTGATGACTTGGCTATGAACTGCATAACCCATGTAACCCTCTCGTTTCTCGTTGAAGAAGGTGGCGGAGGTGCAGGTGGAGGTGGCGGTGCTCTCCATCGTCTTCGTCTTCTTCTTCTTGTTCTTCAGCAGAATCCCTTTAGAAAACAAATGTTTGAAACGTGATTATGGCGTCTAGGAAACAAGTTCAAGGATGTTATATATATACCCGCAAGAAGGAATGAAAAATCAGATTTTTAGAGAAAGGGAAAAAATCTTTCCTTTGTTTTTTTATTTATTATAAAAATAATAAAAAAAAAATAAGTTTTATTACGACTCCACTCGACCTTCTCCATTTGGATGCATTTAGAACAGACATTTGAAGCCACGCACCTAAAATACATTCTTAAATATATAAATTATTTATATTTTAAAGTGAAATTGGAAAAATAAAGTATATATATAGTTACAGATATAACTATAAATAAAATAAATTTCAATTATTAAAATAAAAAATATTATAAGTAATATTATGTAAAAAATAGTAAAAGAGTAAATAATTATTTTATAATTAAAGTAATTATTTGAATTTTAAAAAAAGTAAAAAATAATTTATTTATCGTAAATAATTATTTATAGGTTATATATTTATTATTTCCACCCACCATATATGTGATACTTTAATTACAAATCTGACTCATTTGATTTGTTGTTTTCTTTTGTATTTAGAACCAAGAAACTGAATAAACAAGTGATTAAACGCCATTTGTCCAATACAAATATTTTATTCAGAAATCATATTTTATGGTAATTTAAATGATTGTGAAAAATAAAAACACATTAAGATGGACATAAAGATAGTAATATGAATGATTAAGAGTGAGATTGTAAATTGATGAAACACGTGGAGGAAAGTGGTGGTGTGTGATAGGAATGGATCCATATAATATTTATGTGAGAAGGAAAAGTCGTAAAAGTTGAGAAGTGTTTGGTATTTGGAGAGAGAAATGGTTTCCACGACATAAAAATGCTCGAGAATCAAAGTTCTACCACCCTCCATTTCTGGCCAACATAACCTGAAACGACAACTTGGGAAGCCACCCAAACCAATGGAAACTCACCACCTCAATTCAATCAATTTCAGTTTATGTCTATTCACACCCACTTTGCTTCTTATGTTTTCAGATTTTGTCCCCATTTGCCACTTGTTACTGTTTTCCACATCCCTCATTCTTCAAACACTTCATTTTTTTTATAGAAAAATATTTTTTTAATCAATTTTTTTAGGGTTAAATATGTTATTAGTCTCTCTATTTTGAAGCGATTTTGGTTTTAGTCTCTCTTTCAAATTAAGGTGTAATTTAGTCCTTCAACTTTATAAAACTCTGGTTTTAGTCATTTTTACCAAAATTTTTTAACTGTATTTGATGTTTCAAACACGTTTGAAACATTAAATAAAGTTAACAAAATTTGCTAAAAACAACTAAAACCATAGTTTTATAAAGTTAAAGGACTAAATTGTAGACTAAAACCAAAATCGCGACTAAAAACATATTTAACCCTTTTTTTATAATTTTTTTATAATGTTTATGTAATCAATAATAATTGATCCATTTTAAATGTTTTTTTAATATAAATTTAAATAAATTAATAAAATAATAACATATAATTTATGATAAAAAATTATTATAAAAGATTGTCCAGATATCTGAACCTCTTTATATACTCAATCGAGAAAAATACTTCACAAATATATTATTAAAATGATATTTTTAAACACACAAAAGATAAAATCAAAGTAAAGATAGTTTGTTTAAAGATTTTTGTTTTCAATCTAAAGAAACGATTTTACCATACCCACTTTAAAATATAATATTTCTCATAAAAAAGTTTATCCAAAAAACTTTAATTAGTATAAGTATTGTATAACGGTTTGGTAAATCATAGATTAGACCATTAATTAGTATTAAGACACTCAAATAAATTATTATTAAGATCTAACATTTAAGAGAATTGCTTCATCAATCAATTACGAGGATAATTAATTTTTATATTGACATAATTATCAACAATTAAATTATTGTTAGTAAAAAATAAATATCAAAACCTATAAATATAACCTAAGTGATTTTATTTACAATATTATTAATATATGAACTATTAGATATTTATCTGATTTTGACATTAAAAATAACTTTTACAAGTATTCTTCAAATAATTTGGACAACAACTACAAAAGACTTGAAAAAAAAAACAGTTTTTGAACTTCCTAAACTACTCTTAGGAAATTGACATCGATCTTACATAACACAAATCTGCATCCAAAATTAATAGGGTCGTGTGATTATGAAGTTTTTCTTTGTGATTTGTGAACTCATCCACAAAATCGTGGTCAACGATTCGTAGACGTGTAATAGCTTCATTTTGAAGACTGGTCAACTGAATGAACTTTGAAAAAGAAAAGAAAGGGTTAGATATAAAAGCAGTTGACCTGCATAATCTAATTAATCACCTGCACTATCCACTGAACTTTGACAAAATTTAAGTGCTTGGTAAATAGCCTCATTAGTGGAGTTTGATTTTTAATATCTAAAAGGTAACATATATAACTATTCCTGGCATTGAAAATGAACCAATTAATTAAGTTGGTGGACAAAAACTTTTATAAACTATAAATACTTGGTCAAATTATCAATTACAATAACTGAAATTGTAAAATGATGCATATGTTTGTGTAATTTATACTTTTTACACAATTTTTATTTTCATTTTTTGGTAAAAAAAATACCCTCTGAGATGTTTATAATTCTTTTCCTTGAAACTACTTTTTAACTTTTGAAATATTTTATTTATTGATCAATTATTTTAATTACAACTTTTAGCTTCAATTGTAATAGTTTTTTATACATTATATTTTATTATCAATCCTGTATTAAAAGAATTTATAAAGACTAAACTTAAGTAAAATTAATGTATGCCTCAGTAGATGTTTTTATTTTGTTATATTAATTTGTGAATTAGTTAAACTAAATGTTTAAACAAAACACTATTAAACCATTAATAGAAAAAAATTAAATAAATCTCATTATATATAACATTTTTAAAATGAATAATATGATTACTATAAATTAGTGAAAACATGCGCGGATAATAAAAAATAATAAAATTATTATTATTGTTATTGTAAATAAAAACTTAAAATAATTTTTATATTTTTGGTATACATAATTTTTATTTATTTTGTAGATAGTTTTATAATTAAAAATAATAATTAAATTTGAAAAATGATTAAATTCTAAAAATAATTACTTCAAAATTAAAATTGATAAAATAATTATTTTAACTTTAGAAAACATTTATTTAAAAAAAATTGGAAAATGGATGTGAATAAAAAAGCCATAACGAAACTGCAAACCAATGTAGAAATCTCTATCACCCACCACTTTCTCATATTACTAACAAAAGGCACAACAAAACTCTAACGATTTAGATAAAATGTAATGAGAAATGATTAAATTAAATAAAAATTAAAACAACTTTAAATACTCGAAAAAGTCTAAAATATTTAAGCAAAATGATATTTTAACACCATTTTTTGATATTATTTTGACACTGCACACGTGTCAAAATGTGATTGGAGGATTTCAAATTAAAAAAACTGAGACAAAGACATATTTGGAAGAGAAAACCAAAATTTTTCTTTTTAATTTGAAATTGTCCAACCATATTTTAACACGTGTAGAGTATCAAAATAGTTAAAAAAATGGTATTAAAATATATTTTTCTAATATTTAAAGTATAAAAAGAGTGAATATAGAAAACTAGAAATTACGCATCTCAAAATACGCCAGGAAAAAAGCCAAAACCGTTAAAAGGTTAAAAGATCCAACGATGTAAAAACGTTCTCTCTCTTTGAGAAACTTCCATCACTTTCCCACACTATGTAAGTCAGTCAATCCAACAACACTATTGATTGATTTTTAAAGAAATACTTATGAAGCAAAGAAAAATAAATCTGTAGCTGAGTTTTAAAAATCTTTTTTTTTTCTTCAAAAAAAATATTATATTTTTATTTAATTAAATTATTTTTTTAAATGAAATAATTTTGTCCGAGACTAAATTTAGCTTTTATATAAATATTGTTAAATTTTTCTAATTTAAGAATAAAGTTGGTAATTAAATCAAAATTTTAGAATTAATAGCTAATAACATTTATTTCAAATTTTAAGAGGTTAAAAATTACATAAATTATTTAATATTTTATGTCATTTTTAGGTTAAAAATCAAGTAAACTATTTAATACTTTGTATAATTTTTAGGTTAAAAATCAATTAAAAAGTTTAATCTAAAAATCATTATAATATTTATATAAAAATTCATTTTGATCAGAATTTGGAAAGAGATAAAATTGTTCAATTTAAAAATAAAAGTCGAAAATGAATTGAACAAAAATAATGAGTATAAACATCAAATAAATTATATAACATTGATAGGTAACAATGATTCCAAAATGTAATACTAATAGTATCACATAACACGATATTGTTCACTAATTATTTAAACGACATTAATAAAAATGGTTAAATCAAATAAAATGATCTTATTAAAATTAAAACTGAATTAATAAAATGATATAAAAATAGATACTAAATTAATATTTTAACCCGTTTTAAAAGTTAAGTTTGTTCAATACCCATTGTTGGTTTAATTATGAACCAGTTTTTGGGCCTATTTTGTTTTAGATGGGTCGGGCTTGTATCCGTATATTTATTTTTTTTTTTGTGTATAACATTTGCACGTCATCTGATCCCATTTATGCGAACCATGGATGTTGCTTAGGCTTATGATTTTCTTTTTTAAAGAAAATGAATTTTATATTTTATTAAATTAGGACGAACTCCTATATTTGTTTTTAAGAGAACTTACATTTCATTTGTTTCATGTTATAATAAATTTCACTCATTTTTTTAGTTTTAAAAAGACATTTAACTCTTAATAGTTTTAACAAAATAGCATTCGAGTCACTTTAGTTTTTAAATATATATTCACATTATTTATTTGTTTTTATAAACGAGAATCACTTCAATTGTATTTTTGATAAAATAAAACTTATTTATCTTATTTTATTTTTAAAAATTATATCCACTAAAATTTAAATAAAAATGTAAGAAAACTAAAGATGTAAAAAAGAACTGAAATAGCAATCATGAAATTGTGATGAATGATGTAATAGGGATGTTATATTTAAAATACAGACCAAATCATAATTATCTAAATAAAATTGACTAGGGATGCTTTGCATTCATAATTATCTAAATTTTGAGTTTTACATTTTGATGTTTGATTTGTTTTATTGTGCATAGTTTTTTACTCAATTAAGTTTATAATTTAAAAAGATACGATTAACTGAGTTCTTATTTTTGTAGAAAAAAAAATTATTCTGACCTTTTTCATTAAATTGATATCAAAGATAATGTGTTAAATTATGAATTTTTACTTAATAAAAAATAATTTAATTTTAATATGTGATATTTGTAAACGGTATTAATACCATTTTAGTAAAAAAAACAAATTAAAGATTTTTATAAAAATAAGAACTCATTTAATTAAAAAATAAATATAGAAAAGTTAAATCAAATATATAAATATAAGAACTAAATTAATAATTAAATATTAAAAAAATTATTATAAATATATTTACACGTATAATAAATTTTTTCATTTGGATAATAACTAAATTATACTCTGACTGATTTAGACACCATCATTGATTTGTTTAATGCAAGTTTCTTCCTAATTTAAATACTATATGAGTAAAACAATAATAACAATAGACAATGGTTTTTAGGACAACTATATATGAAGATTAGAGATCATATAGAAAAATCATAAGCACGCATCATGTTACAATATTTGTTATTTTGAAAGTGTTTAAATTATTTTAATTTAAAATATGTGTGTGAATAAGTATCTGCCCTAGTTGTATATATGTTGGAAGTCCATTTCGACTAGAAATAAGGTCAATTTATAATATATAAGTGGGGTGTAGACTTCACTTTAGTTTTGTGAGGTTGAATTAGGTTCTAAAATTCACTTCTAACAATCATTTAAATTTGAAAAGATTTAAGTCAAGTTTAGTTTGTAATGAAAAAAAAAAAAAGTTTATATTGCACTTCATTTCAATCAAACCATTTATATATATTTTTTTCTTTCTCGTGTACAAATTATCATCGGAAAACAGAAAAATAAATTAAATGGTCAACTATTTATTTATGATAATTTTATAACAATAATAATAATAACTAATTTTTTTATCGTTTACACTATAAAATCATTTACCCCGTTAATGTATATAAATAATTATTTATGATAATCTTATTATAATAATAATAAAAAACAATTGTGTTATTTTTTACACTATAAAATCAATTATTCCGTTAATGTATATATTTTTTATTTGCATGAAAAATACAACTTAGGTGAAATAATTAGATAGGCACGGTTTCGGGTTTAGAATCAAGTCCAACTATTCAAGTTTTGTTCTGTTGTTTAAAGTTCATTTGTTATCCAATAAATAATTTGTTGTTGTATGTTCAAAATGAGTCCGATAGTACTTACAGAGGGTACTTAGTTTAATGTTTGATAAATATTGATAGATGTGATAGTTAATATATATGTTTTCATCTTTTTACTTTAAATTTTTACTTATGATGTGTTTTATTAATGTCGAACTAATTACGACGTAATTACAAGTAATTTATATTTTATTTTTAAGTTAATTATTTTTAAAGTTAATTTGTTTTGGTGTTATTAACGTTTATCGGTCAAATTTAAAGTGGGTTAGTTTGTGTGGTGATCATCTAGACTTAATAGTTTCTTTTTTGAGCTAGAGCTTGATAATCCGAGCTAGTGTAAGACTAATGGACTTGCCTAGTAGCCAACCAGGCTCTTTAGTGGTTTGTTTGATGGCCGATTAGCTATTCATCTGTTCTAAAAGTTGGGGGTTAATCCTTCGAACTGGTTTATGGTCATCTGGGCTGTGTCTGATGGTTGTCTAGACTTGTTGGTTTGTTCTCCAAGTTGAGGGTTAACTGTTCAAGTTGTTATATGGTTGTTTAACTTGTTTGGTAGTTGATCGAACTTGTTGATTTGTCTTTTAAGTTAGGGGTTGACTCTTTAGGCTAATGTGTGATTGTTTGGTCTATATGGTGACTAATTAGATTTATTGGTTTGTTCTTCGAGTTGAGATTTGACTCTTTGAATTGGTGTATGGTTATCCAATCTATTTAGTGGTTAATAAGATTTGTTAATTTGCTCATAACTGAGAATTATTATATTAACAACTACCTTTAATATATAGATTAAGATAGAGTTCAAAGTTTTATAAAGCTTGTTTACACGTGTTTGTCAATTTTCACAATCATTTTTTAAAGTCATATATTTTAGCTTTTGGTTGTTAAGACACTTAACGTCTTGGAACAGCTTTCGCCACCTAACTGATACACTGATAACTACCATTTCAATAAGTCGGGTGTACTAAACATATATAATATAACATTCATAGTTTTTGCATTTTCTCTCTCACTTATCTTGTTTTTTCATTACATCTCTTACAATTCAAATTACCAAAATTTACTTTTCATTTCTCATTTCATTATTTAAATTATAATCTTTAAATCTATGTATTACTCTCTTTTTTTCTTTCTAAATAGACATACTGTTGTTATATAAAAATTTAATTAAAAAATAAAATAGAAAATGAAAAGAAAACATGGGACATACGGATTTCCTTTTTTTCATACATTTATTTACTATCATTTCAATTTATTCCACTTTACCTTTCAAGTTTTTTTTTTTCAAATTCTCTCTCTCTGTTTTTTTTTTCTCAGGTTTTCTTTTAAATTTAAGTTATCAACACGTGTTACCATTTTTCTTTATGTTGCTTTACCATACTTATTTTTCTTAAAGTCTTAAAGTACTATTTTGTATTGATCGTTTTTCTTGTAGAATGTACTTTCATTTGTAGTTCCTTTACACTTCTTAGATTAAAATTATTAATTTTCATTTGATATTCAAACCTCAATTGATTTTCAAGATTTGTTCATTTTGCATTTCAATATATCAACTTCGCAAATCATTGATAATATTCATCAGGACAATGATATTTTGACAACTCTTTTTTAATAACTTTTTTACAACAGGACATGTGTCATCATTTGATTGGTATGTCTAAATTTATGTTTAAAAAAATATTTGAAACGGACCAATCATAAACGGCTACATATGTGTTATCAAAAAGTTGTCAAAAAAAAGTTGTTAAAGAAACTTTTTTCTATTCATCAAGTTGTCATTGGAAAGATATGTTTTACAAACATATTCAACATCTCAAAATCATCCTTCTAATTAAACTCAATTGCTCAAGAAACCATATTTTACTCTTTTTAAACAAGTTTTAGTCATATTTTTAGTTGTTTGTTTCTTTAAAATCCAGCTAGATATTCGTTCCTGTTTACAAACACTATTTAATTAATTTATTTTTAAATTTCTTTAAAAAAATTAAAACCAAGAACCAAAAAAATAAAATTAAGATATCAACGCATACATTCAATCGAAATTTAAAAATTTATAATTCTTTTTTAAATTAATAATATAAAATACTTATTTTTTTCGTTCTCTTAAACAAAATTCATTTTGGAAGTAAAATATATATAAAAAAATAAAAAATAAAAAACAGTGAAATGCTGACTACGATTGTTCAATTATGATAGCAGAGAGTCAGAAGCCATAGATGTAGCATAAACGTGTGTTTCTAAAGTCAACTTCATAATCACCAATCTCCGTGTCGACTCTAATGTGAAGACTGTGTTACTATAAAAAAACAATAAAGAAACTTCAATAAGTAGTAATATTCTTTTTTGCTAGCTAATCTCATCACACCATATACATATATCATAGCAGCAGCAGCAACTTAAAAAAATAATTTTGACTTCATTTCCATTAACAACTTTTCCATATTATTCTATTCTTATATTATATTACTATATTATTATAATAATATATTCCTTTTGGTTGAAGATAGCACAGATGAGGGTCGAGGAAGGAGACAATCACGCGTTTCATGCGATTGCTTACAATTAAACACCAAAATTTCTCAACCTTTATTCTATATATAGCTTCTCCTTCTTGTCACTCTTCATCTCCACCTATTATTCTCTTACGTCTCCAACCAATCATATATATATATATATATATACAGATCGATAATCAAATATCCATTATTTTCATTCCTTTCTTCTTTCTTTCTTTTTCCTTCAACCTCAAAGTTTACTCCTCAAATCCATCAATTTCGAACATGGCCTGCTTGGTATCTCGCTCGGGAAGGGAATTGCAGAGGTACAACAACATGGGTGGCCGCCAAGTTGTTGGGTGAGTTTGGTTTTTGTTTCTAGTACTGTGTCCTGTCGCGTCTGCCAAAAATGTTTGCTTTTATTGTTCACGTGGGTTAATTCGTTTTCTATAAAAGTTGCTGGATCGGTAGGTCCATGGTGGCGCACTTTCTTTTTGGATCTTCCCGTTTTTGTTTTGGCATTGAAAAGGGTCGGAAATTCGGAATAGATCCAAGTTCATTAATTACTCCATGTTTTTGTTTGTTTGTTTCGGTGTACTTGACTGGGTTTTTATAATGTGCAGGTGCATACCTTATAGATATAAAGAAGACGTAGATGGTAACATGAGTGACGAATTGGAAGTACTGGTCGTTAGTTCTCAGAAAGGTCAAGGATTAATGTTCCCTAAGGTATTATTATTATTATTATTATTATTCATCGTTATTGGTCGATTAATTAATTAATTTAGTGTAACATTCATTAATTAGTTAATTAATTATGGCATTTATCTGATAATTAATATCACAGGGAGGATGGGAACTTGATGAATCTGTAGAAGAAGCAGCTTGTAGGGAATCTCTTGAAGAAGCAGGAGTATTGGGAATTATTGAGGTATGTAGAATTGTCTAAAATGTTACGCATTTTGGAATTTTTTATGATTTGGTTGGTATTGAGACTTTAATATAATTTTGTTATTCACGTGCAGCATGAATTGGGGCAGTGGTATTTCATAAGCAAAAGACATGGCATATACTATGAAGGACACATGTTTCCCATGTTTGTCAAGGAACAGCTTGACACGTGGCCGGAGAAACATTTACGGAGAAGAATTTGGGTATGTTTATGCTCTATATATACCTATGTTGTAATTGATTATTATTATTATTATTATTATTATTTTTTTTTAAATTATATACATATTTTCAATATTTTTCTAATTTTTTTTGTGTGGTTACCTTTTGTAGATGAGTGTTGGTGAAGCTAGAGAAGTTTGTCAGCATTGGTGGATGAAGGAGGCATTGGATATATTGGTTGAAAGAATAATGGTGTCTTCAGAACAAGGAAAAAGAGATATGGTTTTGGATGTTCTTTAGGTTTTTAAAGAGTTTAATTACTGTAGGGTAGGCTAGAATGTCAATATTTTGTATCTTTATAAATTGAGAGTTATAGAAAATTGTAGAGAAAATAGAGCTGCAACTTTAACGTTACACATTTAAACAAGCACTCACTTCCAAGAGTTAAATAGTTCTTTTGTTATATGTTTTTTTTATTAAATGTATACTCCATAATTTATAATGCACTTAGGTGTCAATCCTGTCAAGTACAAACCCTCCTTCCAACCACCTCTTATTTTGTTTTAATCGTTTCACTTAATTATATACTTCTTTTCTTCAACTTTATCATCATCATAAAGCATCTTACTTATATATTTATATACTTTCATAATAATAATAATAATAATAATAATAATAATAATAATAAGTATTTGAACTTTCAATAAGTTTAAAATACGTTTATCTCAATTAAATCTATATAATAAACTTAATATGTAACTTTGGAATAATAAAACATATATATTTATAAAACCAAACATATTTAAAGAAAACATATACATACAAAAACTCAAACATATAACATAATATATATATATATATATATATATATATATATATATATATATATATATATATATATATATATATATATATATATATATAAACCATAATTGCTAACGTTGCCAACTTGAAACTAGCGGTTACAAATAATCGCAATAAAGCTTTATACAAAACCATTAATTTTTATTATATCATATTACTTATCAATCTAATCTATTCGAAAATAGACTAAAACGACTAAATTATACATAAAAATATTGAGACTTCTCACAGGATGAAATTAGATTCACATCTTAAACTCATTAGAGCATTACAATGTAGGTTGAGTTAGTTATTTTAATTTAATAATGTCCCATAATACTCTACATAAATATTCATTCTAACATTGATATGATGGATTAACCTAATTTTGTAATTCAGTAAATATTGATACTTCAAATATTTTTTTATTTGTTTATTTCATTTATAACATTTTTTCAGTAGCATGGCATATTTTTTTCTCAAATATAACTGGTGGTTAAACACAAAGTCATTCATTTTAATAGTAAAATTGATTAAAGAATAATACACTTAGCTTTAATAAAAAAAAAAATTATTGGTATCTTCATCAGCATATTATTTCATCAATTCGTGTTATTACAACAAACGTATATCGATCTTGCCTTGAATCATTGCAGATCAGTACCAAAAATTAGGGAGAAATCATTAATCTTCTATCTATTTTAAACAAATAACATTCATACTTAGTTAAATATATCATAAAAAAATATTAAATAATTAAAAAATGTTTACCAGTATCAATGCACTATTTAAAATGTAAAAGAAAAAAGTGCAGTAACTCAAAATTGGTCAGACATATGGTCAATCTCAGTAACCATAATGCGAATTGTATGCTTTTCTGATTTAATATTACAAATTGAAAATACTATTTAAGTGAATAAATGAGTAAGTAATGCTTGTTTTATAGTGAAATAGTTTTATACAAATAAAATAATAATTTGAGAATATGAATAATTGAGACGTGAGACTATAAATGAAATATTTAAAAGTTGAAATTAATTAGTACGTATGGAAGGTGGAGAATTTGGTCAGAAAGTGGAAAAAGAAGATTCCCTGTGCTAGTGCGTGTGGACCGTACATAAATTCTTGGTTTGGTCCAACGGTTTTTTCTACTTCCGATCAAACCAAAGGCTGAAACTTCTTGCGCACATGCTACAGACTCTGATCGGAAAATCAGACGACGGAATTTTCAGGTCAAAATATTTCAGTTTTGTTTCTAATAGGACTTCTTTATGGTAGCAAAACTGTGGATTTAATTATTGTTTGGACCCACATTAATATGATCATTATTTTAACACATTTATCACGTTTTTTCTCCTGACGTCAATATTATCTTTTTCTTTTTTTCCTTATTCTGTACAAAATTATAATAATATTTAATCAGTGTGAAAAGATAGGGACATCAAGCTTAATTAATTAATCTATTTTCTATTCCTTTATTTGGTTTATAAAGTCTACGTATTTTTTTGCAGGCAATTAATTTTGTTTTTATATGTTATTTTGTACAATTTAAGATAATAAAGATAAGGTAGTTTATGTATTAAATTATCTATGATATATTTATTATCTTTTTTATAATTTAAAAACAAAAGTTCTACATAGTGCTTTGCTTTGTATATAGACACTGTAAGAAAAATATAACGTAGAGTCAGTTCAAAAACAACGCAAATAAAGAAAAATTATAGTGCTAAAAAAAATTATTGTATTAATATTGCGTTGCATAAATAAAGGATATTAAATATGAAAAATCAAGTTATTAACGTTTGCTTTAGATATAGACACTGATAAAATCACTAGTTGATATTAAATGTTACCCTAATTTATTACTGATTTTTTAAATTTATTTTCAATTAAACCATTTTACTTATTGTCAATCCAATACTAATGCGTTTTTATTTAAAATTTTATTTACTGTAGCATATAAGATTTTAATATTAATTTAATTTGTGTCAATTGGAGAAATGCTAATGAAAGTAATTTTAAAAAAAGTTGTTCCTACATTTTCATTTTCAACAAAATAAAGCAAATGTACTAAACAAAGAGGATGAATGTAAAGAAAAAGACGAATATAAATTAATGAAATAAGTCTGAACCAAACAAATAAAGAGAATTGAAGAGAAAAGTTTAGATAAAAAGGATGAACATTAATGAAAGAAATAAATGAATGTTAACAAAGAAGATAAAAGTGAGAGAAAAATTGTAAATAAAGAAATTTTTTATATTTAAATTTAATTATTTGAATTAAAAATAATTTACGAATCTTATCCCAATAAACTTAACCAACATTAACTTAAATAAATAATAAAGTAAATCAAATTAATATTGACATAAATAAATAAATATAAATATTAAAATAAATAAAATTAACATTAAACAAACCGACAATAAATTTATTTATTTTTTAATACTTATGTTAGTCAGTCAAATTAAAACTAATATAACGTTAGCATAAATATTTATATTTATTAAAAAAGCTTAAAAATAGTTAATATAATCTTATAATTAATTTAATAAACTCTATTAGCATTTAACATCGAATGTATTCTATTGACATCTACTAAATTGATGTAATCCAACATTAACAATGATATTGAGTCATTCGCAATATAAATTTGCAAGATTTAGTTATTAAACAATGACTTTGAATTTAGTTATATCAGTATCTTATGATATCAGTATTGATGCCTCATAATTTTTATTTTTTTTAGTTTTTTAAATTTTAGTTGAACACTGCCACACCTTTTGTTTCAGTCTAAAAATTATGATAATACATAGTGTTTACATTTTTCTTAAATATCACAAATTTTTTATATAAAAGAATATTTTTCAGAGCAAGTTTATAAAATACTTGCAAAACACATTGTTTATTATTCATTGTTATTTTAGAAACGTGTATATATATATATATATATAATTTTCTCACATGATATTTTGTTTTTGTTCACAATACATAATATATTGCAATTACATATTGATTAATAGAAAGGTTGTTGATTATATATAACTCGTGATCTTCACATAAAGTCTTAATGTCGTCTACGAAAGTTGGCTTTGAAGTATTGATAAAAACCAACCGTCCAACTTTTTCCATCATCACATGTTCCTTTCATATCATATTTACATGATTTGTTACAATAGTTTAAATTTATCTTTCTGGAAAAATAAAATTAAAATAAATAAATTTGATTGAAAATCTCATATAGAATATAGTAATAAAGTGAGTTTATAATATATAAATAGATATTATTTTATTTTATAAATCAATTTTGTTAAATTCATTTCTTAACATAGTATTAATTATAATTTAAAATATATCATAATAAAATTTATTATTTATCAATTTATATTGTTTCACTCATTTTATTTTATTAAAAATCGATTTTATAGAATTGAATTAAACTTAAAATCTATTTTTTAATAAATTTAAATGTAGAAATAATTTTATAATTAAGTTTGATATTATTCTCATAATTGAACCGATCACAAATTCGTAAAGACACATTATAAAGGTTTGACTATGCAAAGATGCAGCTCAGGACATTGTTAATAAATTGATAACTTTCTTACTATGTGTCTCTCGTTGTGTTAAAAGTTAAATTTTCTTCTATATTTATAGTCAATTACTTTTTGGAGCTTGTGAAGACAATGTGTACAGCTGTATTTTTCTTTATTACTTAAACATGATTAAATATTCCCCGTTAGAAAGAAAATAATGTTAAATAATTCTTATAGCTAATCGTAAAATCCTATTAAAAAAAAGGATAATGATATTTAGATAACATTTTTTTGACAACATTTGAATATTGATTACGTGTCAATCTGTGATTGGTCGTAAATTACTCCATAATAGTGTTTATAATTATTATTATTAATTATGAAGTAATTTACAACCAATCATAGATTGACACGTAATCAATGTTCAAATGTTGTCAAAAAAATGTTGTTTAAATATCATTATCCTAAAAGAAACTAAAACATTTTAAAAACCTATAATAAGTCATTTTCATAGTAAAAAAACTCATTACTTAGTTTAAGCGAAAAGTAATATATGCAGCCAAGATTCCCTTGGTTCTTTCATATTCTTTTATCTTATTTTATTTTGAATTTCATGACTCTTAAAGAATTTAATACCATAAATGTTAATATCCTAAAAAAAATTGATTGCCTAGAAAATATATGTCAATGTTAATACCATTTTTTTTTTCATTTCCTAAGTTTAGCATGTCGAACATGGAAATCTGAGAGTTCTGAATAGTCTACAAACATCAAATATATGAATATCCCTTCAAACATAAATTTTATATAATCATATATTCAAACCTCAAACACTTTGATTAAGCAATATGAACTTTTTAAGGTTGAAAAAACCATTTCCCTTAAATTTCACAAAAAGGGAGTGACCAATACTTCAATACATATATTTTTTTAATGATAACCAGTTTTCTATTTGCTTTATTATCCTTACACACAATAAGTAATCGATTGTCTTTTCTAATTTGTAAAATCACAGTATTTTCCAATAATATATAAAATTATTTTTTAAAAAACATAATGTAATTACTTAAATCATTACTTAATTGTAATGTAATTAGTTTTTCAACTGTAGTTTATGATTTCAGTTAGTTATATATACTAAGGGAAGGGAAAGCTTGCATAATTTATCTCTACTCCTTTTTTTCTATTTTTTTTTTTAAATTTAGTTAAATAATTTTTTATTATGTATATTATTAAAATTCTAACTAAGTTATATGACGTTTTGAAAAATATTTTACAAACTAAAAATATACTATAACGTTATAAATAACTATTTTAATTTGAGTAATACGTGTATATTTGACCATTTAGATCAATACCTACCTGATTACATTTCTTGAATACAAATTTATCAGTCAAAGAATAAGGCATATTTATCTTTTGGGGAAGGTTCAACATTGCACTAATAATTATATTGATTGCTCAATTATTTGATTACATAATTTTCTTATGAACTTTCACCTTTTATAATTAATACTGTTGTTACTATAGACTGGATTAAAGAAGTTCTATTTGAAATCATCGCTATAACAAGTTTTCAATTTTAAAAAACAAAGAGATTTCTGTTTTATATTAACTATTTTAATTATTTATTGGTGTACTTATATTTCATTTATTCTTAAAACGTCATATGTTTGTAACTCTTTATTTAAAATAAGTATATGAATATTTTTTTTATAAGTTCAAATCAATATCTTATAATATTTTAAATCTTTTGCAATTTTAAATATACCCACGTTACATGCTAAAACTTTTATTTAAAAGTCATGAAAGTAAGTTGTAAAATGGACAAAAATATTCAGATTTTGTCTTAGAAGCAAAGAAACGCGTAAATTTAAAAGATATAGTAACGAATGTTGTTGCATTTATAGAGAAATTTTGTTGGAAATTGAATAATTTCTCAATCACACTTTCCTAGTAAGGACGAGGAAAAAACAAGGAAGACGAGAGAGAAATTTCAAATACCAAACTTAAAAAAAAAATAGTGTATTTGCGTATTCATTTTATAAATTCCACATTATATTTTCTAATTAAAAAGTGCATTAATTAAAAGTAATAATTTTTAATATTTTTAGTAACATACTCTCTTTGTACATTTAATAATATTCTTTCTTATTTTTTATTATTTTTTTTAAATACAAAAAGTTTATACTTTTAACTATTATCAAATCAATGTAAAAGTAATTAATGTAGGAAGAATAAGTTCTGCTACGAAACATGGCAGAAGCAACCCAGAAAATTGAGTTCATCTGGGAGATGTCTCACACTATTTATGTTGTGTTTTTGGTTCGTTTTCATCACATCACATCAAACATTCTCAGTACTCTGCTTGACCTTATCAGTTCCAAAAAATTATTTTTGTTGTTTCAACTCCAAGTCTTCACACAATCAATTTGTTTTTGTTTTATTTTTGTTTGTTCTTGACCATATCCTATCATGTTGAGACCACACGGTACGTACCCCATCGCATGCAAGAAAAAGTGGCGAATGGCTTTCACCGCCATTTCCTTTGTCAAGCTCCTTCACCATCTCTCCAAGAAAGCTCTTCACATGAAGCCTCCAACCCTCTTCCGTTCCTTCTCCTACCTTGTCATTGATGTTGCTCCTCCACACGTGTCTTCCCCAAGTCGCAAACTTTCCAATGTTGATCCCAAAGAACTCGGTCAAATGGTAGGGGACAAGAGACTCGATTCTCTCACCCAATTTGGGGACGTCAAAGAACTCGCTGCACTTCTTGAAACCGATCTCAAGCGTGGTATAAGTGACGGCGACGATGATATTAATCGCCGAAAACGTGTTTTCGGTGCCAACGTGTTTACTAGGCCTCCTTCCAGAGGTTTTCTTTCCTTTGTTCTTGAAGCTTTCAAGGATTCCACTATCATCATCCTTTTGTTTTGTGCTGTGCTTTCCCTTGGCTTTGGAATAAAGCAAAATGGGTGGAAGGAGGGGTGGTACGACGGAGGAAGCGTCATATTGGCGGTTATTCTCGTTATTGGTGTGTCTTCCGTGAGTAACTTCAATCAATCTAGACAATTCAAGAAACTTTCTGCGAAGAGTGGCAACATAGGAGTTGAAGTGGTACGAGGTGGTCGACGCCAGAGCGTGTCGATCTCTGAGGTGGTGGTGGGTGACATTGTGCACTTGAAGATTGGCGATCAGGTTCCCGCGGATGGGTTGTTTTTGGAGGGACATTCGTTGAAGGTGGACGAATCCAGCATGTCGGGGGAGAGTGATCACGTGAATGTGAACGCTGACGCAAACCCTTTCTTGTTATCTGGCACAAAGGTCGCTGATGGTTTTGCACGCATGCTTGTAACTTCTGTGGGTATGAACACCGCATGGGGTGCGATGATAGGCTCGATCACGAGAGAGCTTGATGAGGAGACACCTTTGCAAGTGCGTCTTAAGAAATTGACTTCAGCTATTGGCAAGGTTGGTTTGTTTGTGGCTGCACTTGTTTTGGTGGTGTCTATGATGAGATACTTCACCGGAAATACTAGAGATGATCTTGGGAACCGGGAATTTGTAGGGAGAAAGACAAAGTTTGATGATGTCATGAATGCGGTTGTGGGGATTGTTGCTGCGGCTGTGACGATTGTGGTGGTGGCCATTCCAGAAGGGTTGCCATTGGCTGTTACGCTGACTTTGGCTTATTCCATGAAGAAAATGATGAGGGATAATGCCATGGTTAGGAGAATCTCTGCTTGTGAGACAATGGGGTCGGCAACAACGATCTGCACTGATAAAACTGGTACTCTTACAATGAATGAGATGAAGGTGAGTGAGGTTAGGGTGGGAAAAAAGCTAATAGCAGAAGGTGAGAAATTGGCCCCGAGTTTAGTCCAATTATTGAAGGAAGGAATTGGGCTGAATACCACTGGAAGTGTTTACCAGCCCCAAGAAATTTCTCTGCCTGAAATTTCAGGTAGTCCTACTGAGAAAGCGTTGCTTTCTTGGGCGGTGATGGATCTGGGGATGGACATTGATGAAGTGAAGCAGCACTGTGAGATAATTCACGTGGAGACATTTAACTCTGAGAAGAAGCGAAGTGGGATTCTGATGAGGGAGAAGAAAGGAAGCAACAGGGTGCATACGCACTGGAAAGGTGCTGCTGAGATGATATTGGCAATGTGTTCAAATTACTATGAGAACACAGGGGAAATCATGATCATGGGTGATGAAGAACGAGCACAAATTGGGAACATTGTGAAGAGCATGGCTACCAAAAGTTTGCGATGCATTGCCTTTGCCAAGAAGAGTTCCAACGGGAATGAACACATTGAAAAGCTTGAAGAGTCTGAGCTAACATTGTTGGGGATACTTGGACTGAGAGACCCTTGTAGGCCAGGAGTCAAAGCAGCAGTTGAATCCTGCAAGAAAGCTGGAGTGAAGATCAAGATGATCACTGGAGATAATGTGCACACAGCGAGGGCCATAGCCTCAGAATGCGGGATTCTCGAGCCTAATGAAGAATTCAATGAAGAAGCAGTAGTGGAAGGCTTTCAGTTCAGAAATTACTCAGCTGAGGAGAGAATGGATAAAATTGATAGAATCAGAGTGATGGCGAGGTCATCTCCATTTGACAAGCTTTTGATGGTTCAATGTTTGAAGCATAAGGGTGAGGTGGTGGCAGTTACAGGTGATGGCACAAACGATGCACCTGCCCTGAAGGAAGCAGATATTGGACTTTCCATGGGAATAGAAGGCACTGAAGTGGCAAAGGAGAGCTCAGACATTGTTATCCTTGATGACAATTTCTCTTCTGTGGTCACAGTACTACGATGGGGAAGATGTGTGTACATAAACATCCAAAGGTTCATTCAGTTTCAGCTCACAGTTAACATTGCTGCACTTGTAATAAACTTTGTGGCAGCAGTTTCTTCTGGTAAAGTGCCTCTTAATGCTGTGCAGCTCTTGTGGGTTAACCTGATCATGGATACTCTTGGAGCCTTGGCCTTGGCCACTGAGGAACCGACCAATGATCTCATGAAGATGCCACCTGTGGGGAGAGTTGAGCCACTTATAAGTAAAGCTATGTGGAGGAACCTCATTTCACAGGCATTATATCAAGTGTTTGTGTTACTGATTTTGCAATTCAAAGGAAGATCAATCTTTGAAGTGAATGAGAAGGTGAAAAACACTATTATTTTCAACATTTTTGTCCTCTGCCAGGTTTTTAATGAGTTCAATGCAAGGAAGCTGGAGAAAAAGAACATCTTTGAAGGGCTTGGTAAAAACAAGCTGTTCATAGTAATTGTGGGCCTGACTGTGGTTCTTCAGGTTGTGTTGGTTGAGCTTCTGAAGAAGTTTGCGGACACTGAGAGATTGAGTTGGGGCCAATGGGGTGTTTGTGTTGCCATTGGAGCTTTGTCTTGGCCAATTGGCCTGCTTGTGAAGTGTGTCTCTGTCGGTCCCAGCAAATAAGCTTCACAAGACTATCATTCATGGAAGATCTTTTACTTTGCTTTCATTACTTTTTCTTTCGCATTGCACACTGTGGTGACCTTTTATATTTGACATGTTCTCTTCCAATTGAAAGACCCTCTGTTTTTACATGTCATGATACATAATATAAGAAAAATAAAATTTTAACACCATCTTTTTTTTACACCATTCTGACACCGCACACGTGTCAAAATATGATTGGACGATTTTAAATTAAAAAATAAACTTTGGTTTTTCTTTTCCAAATATACTTCTGCCTCAATTTTTTTTAATTTGAAATCGTCCAATCACATTTTGACACGTGTACAGTATCAAAATAGTGTCAAAAAATAGTGTTAAAATATCATTATCCATAATATAACATATGGCATCATTCTTCTAAGCTTTATCCATGATGTGGTCCTGGATTCCCCCATGTTTGCCTGGGGTTTAGTTTTGGGTTGATACTTTCACATCTCTTTTTTTTTCTTCTTTTCTAAACAAACTAAAGCTTTGACTACAGGTTCATTTGACAATAATTATTGAAGAGAGCTTTTTGTATTCCATTCATCTTTTATTTTTCCTATCACTGAAACTGAATGGAGTTGTTTGAGTCGCACATAAAATAGTAGAATCTAGTTAACACAAAGTGGGTTGCTTATTAAGCGAACACGTTGAAGCATTTCCAATGAAATTATATTAAAATAAATTAAATATTTAATTAATTATAAATAATATATATATTTTAAAAATATTTGTAACCGGATATCGAAAACTTTACACATGTTAACCGGTCTCGAAAATCATTTAACAAATATTTTTAATTTTTGTTTTTAAATTTAAAATTTAATATTAATCTAGTTTAATTTAAAATTTTGATATTGTTTAATATATATTTATACTTTAATAATTATTAAAATATTATTTCTATTATTATAATTCTTATATTAAAATATTAAAAATAAAAATATTTAAAAAAGTAACAATAATAATAAAAAAGACTAATAAAATAATAATAATAATAATAATAATATAAAATCTGATTAATTATATTAAATTTAATTAGAATAATAAATCATATTACGTATTCATTAAACTTTAAACAAAAAAATTTAATAAAAATAATAATAATAATATATAATAATGTTTAATATATTAAATTAAATTAAATAATTTTAAACTTTAGGTAAAAAATTTAATAATTTATTAAACGGTTGTTAATATTAAAATCCGTTAAAAATGTTAAGAATTTTGATATCGGGTGGAGAATTTTTTTAAGAAAGAGAAAAAAAAAATTGTTAACATTAGTCAGGGATTTTTGAAAAAATTGAACCGTGCCACCGTCTTTCGGTGGATCTCGACAGCAGCATACGTACCAGTTCTCGGGCGAGGCGGCGGCGATCCAGTGCAGAAGAGGAGAATCGGGGTTCCTCCAACGAGGTCAGTGTTCATTACAACTACTTGAGAATTAGATGAATCTATTATGTCATATATACCTTCTATTTATAACTGAGTCACAATCATTGGAAATACCTTCGATTTCATGGCATCTTTCACCAAATTAAAGTTAATGTCTGCTGTTTTATTTAAAGTTATGGTGAGATGGAATTAATGGAAATCGAAATTTCACGTGGTTAAGACCAACATGATTCTGATTGAGACGCTCACAGAATAATTGAGACAAATTCTTGATGCCTTTTTTATTCTCTGTATACCAGCGGTTACATTAGGGTTTGCTAGGGCTAGAAACCCAGAAGGCGTGCCTCTCTTCATATTGGCTCTGATGATTGATTTATCTTTCTTGCACAACGAATATCTCAAATTACATGTAACACTCCAATCACTTAAGAACAACAACAACAAAAAATTAACAGAGAGATAGTCGAAAGTACTTGAAACAATAGTGGCTTTTGAATCTTCTTTTGGTGTTTTGATTGATTTACGTGGGGGAAAGAAAGTTTGGTATGTCGGATAAAGATGTGGAGTATGTATAAATGATGATGGAGTGGATGTGTTAGAGTAATAGAGTGAGTAGTTGGTTAAACTTTGCAACTCAACCTGCTTTAGGAATTTTTCCAAAATTGAAAATACTTTTAAGTTTGCCAAGCTAATAATAAGTAGATTAGTACTGAGTTCTAAAACTAACTTTTTCATTTTAAATTTAGTGGGCTTAATGAGAGATTGAGGGTAAGTGTTCCCAACATGGATCCTTTGCTAAGCACGCAGCTGCTTCTTGTGGATCTCAGTGTCTTATGAGATTCACATCCTGTTGGTTCTTCGTCACCTCCGAAACATATATTGAAATTCATGATCCACTGTTTTCTAATGAGTATTAGAAGTTACTTAATATTCTTGGGCTTACCTCCCATGGCTTTCTAGGATGAAAAATTCAATATCACAAGCTTTTTTCCATTCATGACAAATCAGTTCTGCAAAAACAATTTTGCAATTTTGCACATGTTACGCTGTATATCATCATAACAACATACATAATAAATGATACAAAATCTATATATATATATATATATATATATATATATATATATATATATATATATATAACGTTTACTGCTAGAGAACAATAATCAGCCAAAT
>NC_028357.1:51510202-51523963 GCF_000741045.1 Vigna radiata var. radiata | reverse complement strand
TATTTTAGAAACGTGTATATATATATATATATATATATTTAGAACGTTTACTGCTAGAGAACAATAATCAGCCAAATATTCTTATAAGGCATAAGAAGAAGGTTCTAGGATACCAATAATTTGTCATGTACATTGGGTCATTAACTATGTGTCCACTTTGTCAAGGCCACAAAAGAAAGAAAAGATTGAAGGGACATTGTCAAGATCAAAATTTAAATACATGCATATATATAATACTTATGTTATTGGCTCGTTTTTAATATGATTTTTAAAATTCGTAAACTAACTAAAAATTGAGAGGTCTCCTTATTTTATCCAAATTTTTATATTTTCTCTGTTTTTTTTTTTTTTTGTTATGAAGACAGTGGATCGTTTCCTTAATTTATACAATGAATAGTTAAAAGATTCTTCTGCTAAGTAGATTTTTTTTATGGAGATTTTAGTAAGTGTTTCTGATATCTTTTGAAGTTAATGTTAAGTTAGAGGTGGATATCGGATGTAGACTAGTTAAACTATACCTTTAAAATTTTGGACCTTTCAGAGATTACAATTTAATATAAAATGTATAAGTTTTAAATAAATATTTTATTACTAATTTTTAATATTTAATTTTGTTAATTTTATTATTTTAATTTTAAAACTATTCATATTTTATATTTTTATCCAATTAGTTGAGAATTCGTTAATGTGTGATGATTTGATCTCTTGGATGCTTTTAATGTGTAAATGGAATATGCATTTTAGTTTTATAACATGAATCCAACAAAGCTTGTATTATTAATTAAAATATTTTTATATATTAAGTATATATAAAAATAATATTAATTGTTATATATTAGAAATAATTATTTAATATTATAATTAATATGTATTATTTATTATTAGTGTTAATAATAAATAAATAAAATATTATTGACTCACCCATATTATAATTATTATATATTACATATTATAAAATTATTCTTAATTTATTATTTACAAAAAGGAGTTTTAAAAGCATTAATTGTATATATTTATTTGATGGGTTGGGTGAAATCTTTTTAATTACCCGTATATTTGATTTTGTTGTTTCGATTTTGTTATACCATGCCATATGTATTTATTTCTTTTCCTTGCATTCTCCATTCCTTATATAAGGTGACAGTGGAGAGTGATGGCCGAAAGTTCTTCTTCAATTGACATGTCTGCCATGCCTAAATTTCCATCAACAAATCTTACTATCCTTGCCATTGATACTGATCTCAAAGTTCTTGAGTTCATCGAGAAATCATGCAACAAGAATTCTCATCAAGGTTAGATATATACAATATTTTATTCGTCATCATTCTTTAAGAGAAATATTTGTGTTTTTTTTCTTATGCTTTTGAGCTGTGTGCAGCTAAGATATGCTCTGAATCTTCAAATGCGGTCAAACTTTTGGCAGAAAAAGAAATAGACTGTCATTTGATTATCATGGAACTCAATATGCCAGAGATCAATGGCTATGAATTTCTGGAGTTTCTTGATGACGAAGCAATTGATGTTCCTTTCATTAGTAAGTAACTAATCTTTTATCTTTTTCCTTAAGTTTTCAACTTTTGACTGTTTAACCATCTGCAGTGATGTCTGAGGATCGAACTCTGGCTTCCCAAGAGAAGGCTTTTAGACTTGGAGCTTGCGATTATTGGTTTAAACCCTTATTTAAGTATGAGGTTTTTTTCGAGAAAAATCATTTCTTGTCACCTATGATGCGACATCATATATACTTCAAACGCATAGGGATAAATCTTGATAGCTTGAAAGAAGATGAAAAAGGTGCGTTAGGTTATGATTCTGATGAAGAAGCCGAAGCCAATGATGATAGTCCCCATTCTGATGAAGAAGCCGAAGCTGGTGATAATAGTCCTCGTAAGAAAGAATAGTTTAGTATGATTAACAGACTACTGCTAAATACATTACTATTAAAATAATACTACTGCTAAATACATTACTATTAAAATAATTCATTTCCTTTCTTAATTCATTACTATCCTTGAATTGGTTATGAGTTGTTCAATTTATTTCTCATTTTACTTAAGTATTTGTCAATGTGGTCCATATTCTCTATGTGAATTTGATACATACGAAAGGCATGGATCATAATATATTAAACCGGAGTGGGTTTCATTAATCTCTTAATAAGATAATGTGAACATAGTCAAGAACAAAAATTACGTCTTTTCCAGGCAAATGTTAGGAAGTACATGCTCAAATGACATTTCTTACAAATAATGTTTTACATACTAGTATTAATTTTGTCTCTTAATATTTAATTTGTCCCTTCGCATTGATTGACTAAATTGTTTTGTGGATTCTTCAGTTAGTTGTGGTGGTCCATGTGATGCTTGAAGGGATTGATGAGTTGGCTATGATGGTAGAGAAGATTGGGACTTGGCTGTGGTGGTTGTGATGATAATGAGGATTAGGGAGTTGTTGGTTGTGATGGTAGAGGATACAGAGGAGTTGGTTTTTTGTTTGCACTAAAACTCAACAAACCTAATCTTCATTAATGTAGTATAAAGTTTACTAAGTTAAGTACTTAGTTAACTTCAATTTATAATTATAGAATTAAACTTAATTATTTATTTACTAAAACTAGATGGGAAAAGAAAAATAAAATCTAAAGAAAGAAGCTAAAAAATAATGCAATGCATGATTGAATATATTTAAATGATTGATAGGTTAAAATCAAAATTTACAATAAATGATGTAGAAATCTGTAAAACTATGTAAAAGTATATAGAATCAAAAGTTCAGAACAAAGTGAATTCAGAATTGATTACTTAATTCATTTGATAGAAGTGAGTGTCAACTTATTTCAGGAAGATATCTTGATTAAACAAGCCCACTATGGGGTCTTGCACACTCGAATTCAAAGACTGAATTATACATATTCTCATTCACCTTACCAAACAAGTTAAGTAATAAATTTGAGATTATCTAAATTTAACTAAATTATTTAAGGAGAACCTAACTCTAAATCTGAGATTATCTAAAACCAGAGCAACACAATTTAACTAAATTATTTAAAGAGAACCTAACTCTAAGACGTAAAAGGAAAGAAACAAATTCAAAACAATATTATATGCATATTCGCCAATCAACAATGTTTAAAACCTATAAAGAATGAAATAGATCCCTAAAATATCATTTCTAATTACTCAACAACCAAATCAAATGCTGGATTCATAAAGGAGTAATGAACAAACTTAAAACGACTCAGAATATAAAACTGAAATGTAAAATTACTAAATGATAAGGCAGAGAAGTAAACTCAAATGCAAGAAACAATTAAAAAGAAGAATTGTAAAATTAGGTCAAGAACATTAAAAGCAAACATCAAATTTGAATTAAAATTCAAGAACAAAGGTAGAAATTACCGGAATCACTGAGAAACTCACGGCCTGTCCTCAGAAAAATTCAGTGAAGCCAAGAACGTATCTTTTACCCTAAGAAAGCTTAAAGTCTAAACTAAGGCATCAGAAATCGAAAACCTATTCTAAATAGCGGCTGTCTCCCACTACCTACCTGTACGTTTTATATTATTACAAGACTTTCCTTTATACAGGGAAAGTCTAAAACAGAAAAAAAGAAAAAAAAAAAAAAAAGGAAAGGAGAAGGAACCAAAAAAACAAACTTGGAATATCCGCGAAGTTTTCTTAACGAACTTCTCTCAATCAACTGCTCTGCGCCTTCAACCGTTGACATTGAAGCTTCATTCTAACCGATCAACACTATGGGCTGGCCTCCTATGATCCGATCATCCTTCTGAGTTGTGTTCCTTTGGGTCGTGGAGTTCACATCGCTTCACTGCAGCACTTCTTCTTCTTCTTCGCTTGAAGAACGATGCTTGAAAGTTGAGGAAATTGGGGAAAAACCCAAATGGTCGAGCTCCAGTGCCTTTACCCTCTATACTTCTTCGATCATAACCCAGCTCTTCGAAACATAGCATGGGGTGTTTCATCCTACACCTCCAACTCCTTTCATCTGCAGTTCTAAATATTTTATTTTTAACCTTAACAACTAATTCTACACTTTTGAAAAGTTTTATTATCTTTTTGACTCTAATAAACATTTTTTCACATTTTTTCTCTTTCTTTCTTATTGAAAACACACCACCTTAATAATAATTTAATTTAATTTAAAATTCAAATATTATTTAGTATAATTTTTGTGGCTGCAGTTTCTTCTGGTAAAGTGCCTCTTAAGGCTGTACAGCTCTTGTGGATTAACCTATCATGGATACTCTTGGAGCCTTGGCCTTGGCCACTGAGAAACCGACCATGAACTCATGAAGTTGAGCCACTTATAACTAAAAAGCTATGTGGAGGAACCTCATCTCACAAGCATTATATCAAGTGCTTGTGTTACTGATTTTGCAATTCAAGGGAAGATCAATCTTTGATGTGAGTGAGAAGGTGAAGAACACTATTAGTTTCAACAATTTTGTCCTCTGCCAGGTTTTCAATGAGTTCAATGCAAGGAAGCTGGAGAAAAAGAACATCTTTGAAGAGCTTGGTAAAAACAAGCTGTTCATAGTAATTGTGGGCCTGACTGTGGTTCTTCAGGTTGTGTTGGTTGAGTTTCTGAAGATGTTTGCTGACACTGAGAGATTGAGTTGGGGCCAATGGGGTGTTTGTGTTGCTATTGGAGATTTGTCTTGGCCAATTGGCCTGCTTGTGAAGTGTATCTCTGTCGGTCCCAACAAATAGCTTCACAAGACTATCATCCAGAAAGATATTTTATTTTGCTTTCATTACTTTTTCTTTCGCATTGCACACTGTGGTGACCTTTTATATTTTTCTTTGACATGTTCTCTTCAAATTGAAAGACCCTTTGTTTTTACATGTCATGATATATAACATATGGCATCATTATTCTAAGTTTCATCCATGATGTGGTCCTGGATTCCCCCTTGTTTGCCTCGGGTTTAGTTTTAGGCTGATACTTTCAGATCTCTCTTTTTTTTTCTTTTCTAAACAAACTAAAGCTTTGACTACGGGTTCAGTTGGCAATAATTATTGAATACAGCCTTTTGTATATGATTAAAGGAGTTTTTGTATTCCATTAATCTTTTATTTTCCTATCACTGAAACTGAATGGAGTTGTTCGAGTCGCACATAAAATAGTAGAATCTAGTTAACACAAAGTGGGTTGCTTATTAAGCGAACACCGTTGAAGCATTTCCAATGAAGCAACCCATGAGGTTTTATATTCAACATTTTGTACTTTTTGTGCACTTCAAACAGATTAATAATCTCTTTTTCTCCAGATAACGAAACTCTTCAAAGTTGATATATTTTTATCGATTATTTATTTTTGCTACAACTATTGAATTGAGTATGAGAGAGAGTAATGGCCTGCAATAACAAAGATGCAATCTCAGCTATTGAATAATGTGAACGATGCATTATGCATCAAAGAAACTAGGCTAACTATCAAACAGAAAAATAAATTAGAACGTATTTGACAAGACAAACACGCTCAAATTCTCTGAACTAATGGTCCAAGTCTTTACAATGAAAGAAAGAAACACCAAGGAGTGCAGATGCTCATGTGATTATCAAATTAAAGGTAAATTAAGCAAATGCAAACTATATGGCAGCCTCGAATCAATCTCCGTGGATAGTATAACGTTCCCATTTCTTCGTTGGGTCATATATCTACAATAAAAGGTGCAAATATCGGTAATCAGAATCAGAACCTAAACAGGAAAAATAAATAGCCGGTTCAAGAATATCCTGTCACAGAAATTTATCAAATGCTCAAGCCAAAAGAGAAGCAAGAAACACCGACTCATGCACTATATGCACACAAGACACGGAAAGAGTGAGTACCTCCCATCTTGAAGCAGGAAATATATGCTTGTTCTTTTCATACCAGTGCCTTTCTACAACCTTCCCAGCATGTGACTGGGTAGAAACAAGATCACCAGATTAAGAAAAATTAAGCAAAAACCCATAAGAGAAGTCATTAGAACACCACAGGCATACACGCATTTGTTTCCTTTGACTTGAAAATCCAAATTTCAAGATTGTGGTAAAACATTAATAAGAAAGAAAGTATACCTCGTCCTTCTCTATAGTGGCATCAGCAATTGTTCGTACATCTTCATGCACATCAAAATGAAAAAGCTGTAGAGATAGAAATACAAGTACCGTTAATACCTCAAATTAATCTCCAGCTAATAGGGACACTTTCAAGTTTATGGCAGCATGCAAATAAACGCTACAACAGAATTGTAGCATTATCACTATAAAAAAAAGCCAATATATTTACTGTTATTGTTTTAGCATCAGTTTTTAGAGGGACCTTTCTCGTAACAGTACTCTTCCCCAAACCATTTAAATAATCATTATATTACTAAAATCAAGTAAATAAAAACAACAAAAGATGCACCTTCTGAGAATAACACAAAAGAACAAAACATTTCGTAAAAATAACAACGAAAGATGCACATTATGAGAACAAAACAAAATAAAAGGAACATACCGGCCCACTTTTGCCTCTAGCTTTGTTCACAATTAGCTCATAGAAGCTATGTTGCTATAATACACATGGAAACAGGAAAATAAGTTAGCAGATGTCCTTTGGTCAAAATAATGTTAACACAGCTTATACATACACAGCACACTGCACTCACAAACAAGATAGCAAATAGTACAGACTTTCTGAAACTAAAACCAATAAAATGTACATACATGTGGAATGATAAGGTCTTCTTTCACATATAGCAAATTTTCTACGGAAGTGGTTCGAATCTCTCGGAATTCAGGAGCAAGCTGCTGTTGAACTGCACGAAGAAACTCTCCTATGCTGTCACCCTTGCGTACCTGAAAGATATTATAAAATAATTCAGACACCATGTCATAAGATCATATACACTAAAGACATGTTCAAGAATTTGAAGCATATGATCTTTACTTACCTGGATCACACGCCTGTGACCAGTTCCATCCCAGTAGCTGTAAGTGATTTCAAGAGGTTCATCTGAAGTCCAGAAATAACTTCATTAAGCATAAACTATGAAATGGTTGTGTTTTATGCATGAGCTAATTTGTACACCCAAGTGGCAAATAAGCATAACTTTCCCCACTTATATATAATCATATTGCATTACCCATATACTTATTAACCCTTTATTAGCATGGTTCCAAAAAGAGTTCAAAAGATTCTCAGTGGAAACAAGCATTGATGCAGCATACTCACTTCGAATTTGCTCCTGCTCACGAAGCCACTGTTTCCGCAGCCTTTCCCGCTCTGCTTGCTCCTCAGCCTCTCTCTCACTGAACAGGAATCCTCAGCACTCCTATGCCCGAACGTTAGGGCAACAACCAACAAAGAAAAGTACAAGGGAACTATGAAGCACGGACACATACATTCCAACCACCCTCCCCTCACCACCCACCTACACACATGCTATATACACATATTGAACAACTTCATGGATCATTTAAATTGACAATCAAGATTGTATTCAAAATCATCTGTAAAAATAGTTAGTCAAATATAAGAGTTTGAATACAGTAGAGACAGAAGATGATCCTAATACTCCTATTATTATTTCTATAACTATAATAGAAATTTACAGAAAAAGTTTTTAATTTACAACTACCAAAAAAATCACCATGTCTATCCTCGTTAACTCAGATTTTAGAGTAGTGCTGAAGCTGCAAAAATTCATTTTTAAAATTCAGCACTTCAGCTGAATGTCTGACATGTGTAATACGGGTGTTGTACAAGTATCAGTGTCTGACACGGGGACACAACATTGAAGAGTGGTGTCCATGCTTCATAGCTAGGGAAGGGGTGTAAAAAATAAAAAGGGAACATGATAAAGAAGAGATGCCACACATACCTGTCAGGTAGAAAGCCAGTTTCGACAGTAGGATCCTTACCAAGTTTACCACGCCTTAACCTATTGGCTTCCAGATTATCTGCCAGAAACATAGCATGGTTCAACGTCTTTTTATGTGTTCTATAAATCATTGATCAATACACGTTCACAATTCTCCGTCTAAACTTATTGTGGCAAATGATGCTACATTGATAAACAAAGAAAAACACCCCATTTGAAACTGCAAAAATAATCAGAGATGTAAAGTGAAGTGATTTGGTGTGTGCTTGGATGATCCCTTGCAAGACAGAATTTCAATGAAATTGATTTGACAACCCTTCAACATGGAAATCTGAATTGACTTTGGCAGAAGTAAAGCGAACCCTGAACATGCTAAATTCTGATTTTAAAGTGATCTGATAGCTGTTCAGATGTTTGTATTCTAAAAGTAAACTAGTAACAAAAGAAATTTATTATCCAAATGCAAAAAAAAATAACTTTAACTCAATCAATTCCGGACATCGTCAACATGTAAAATCAAACATGTAATCATCTACCTAAAATCAAATAAACAAGTATTTCCAAACATCAACTTACTATGACGTGGTTCCTCCTCCTCTTCCTGGGTTTCACTATCAATATCCTCAGCAAATGACAGTCGAGAGTTGCCCTTGATCTTCCTCTTTTTACGCTTTTCTAATTGAAGCTCCTCCTCCCTGTTTGAAGATTGTGAATACGTAATCATAAACGAAGAAAAAAGGGAAAAAAAAATGGGGGAAGACGAACTCTTGCTGCTGCTTCTGAAGTTTCTCCTTCTCTTCTTCCTCTATTTTGCTCTGAATATTAACCCTCTACAATTAACAAATAAAAAAATAAACATACCATCAGTCAAACCCAGTATGCCTTGTGAAAGTAAAAAAACGATCGCATACCTTCTCCACATACTGCTCTCTGGTGACCAAACCCACGGTTTCTTTTTTGAAGGCGGTCTCTAAAATCTGAAATTCTAGAAATGTTAAAATGATTCTCAGATTGAAAAGCACAACCCTAGACGAAGAAAGGACAGAAATTGGAAGAACATGATACCTCGGAAGTGCTGGAACCGAATTGGAGGAGACCAGGTTGGCCCTTGGCGGAGGCAGACTTGGTTTTGAGTTCTTGGATTTTGCGACGCTCCGCTTCTCTCTGCTTCTCCAACCGTCGAATCCTCACCGCGTCTTGGGCGGTGCCCACGTACCCGTCACCCATACCCGACATCCTCTTCTTGGCTCCTCAACTCAGACTCAAATTCAAAGACCAAAACAATAAATTTGAGAGCCGTGGGCATTTATTATAGTTCCCCTATTAATGGTCTGGGCTTTATTTGTACAGTAGGCCCAAACTAATATTAAAAATCCAATTCTAACTCTGAAAACATTTTGGTCTTTCATCTGCACCTCCAACGTTTCCAACTTTTTGAATAATTTCATTTTTAATTTTAATAAATGTTTTTTTATTTATTTATTTTTCTCAATAAAGACATCTATAAATAAATGTTTATTTATTTATTTTTATTTTTAATAAATGTTTATTATGATAATTGTTTTATTGTTAATTGATATCAATATTATACGCGGTGATAGAAACTGTTTAAGAATATGATATGAAAGTTAAATAATTTAGAAATTAAGGAAAATTTATTAATTTTATAAGTTCCAATTTTCGATTAGTTGCATCAGATTTGGCTAAACTGAATTATTTATTAATTGTTTTATGAATTGTTGCATGTTTATTAATTTGTGTGGTTTTTCTGACTAACATATTATACATGATGCGGTGATTGGTTTGAGTTATATATAGACACACACAGACGAACGCTCACTGCTAGAGAACAATAATCAGCAATATAACCAGTAGGAACAATGTTTAATATTTTTTTTGGTTACTCACTAATTATTTTCATTTTATCCATAAATATAACCTTTTTTTAAAATGAATATTTCGATGAGAAATCGTGCTTCTATCCAAACTTGAATAAAATAGTGTAATTAAAATAAAAATATATAAAAAAATAAAAGTTAAAAGAAAATCAAAACTATTACATAAATTTGTTTATATTAATGATATTAAATGATTATTAAACTCATATTCTACATCTAAACTAGCAAAAAATGACATAATAAAATCTAAGTCATGTAACAAATTTTAACTCAACGAATAGTATGGAGTATAATAGCTAAAGGAACAATATAAAATGAAATTAATATTTCAAACCAAAAGAAAACATACTATCCAATTTTCGAATAAATTTGTGGGTTAAAACTACACCAGAATACTTTTCTTATAATTTAAAAAAAAAAAATCACGACAATAAATCTAACAGTCAATCTACGTTATTTTTTGAACCTGCTAAATCTAACTTCGATGAGCAAATTTGTACATCTACGTTAACGTTGTAAAAACAATGTGGTGCTTTCGATCTGGATGAGAAAAACCACATGACATTTTTAAACAGTTATGCTTTAAATAAACTTACGCTCGTTTATGTTATTCGTTTATTTATGAAAAATCATCGTTCTTCAAAACTGGCAATATTATTTTCTAATTTCTAACAAGTACCTTGCCTTTTGGAAACAATGAATTCACTCACAAATGTATTGAAAAAGAAATTAAAATCCATCTGCAATCCTTTTCTAACTAAATCATTGGAAGTTCTTAAGATTAGAGTGACAATATTTTTTATGAGTATTTTATAGGAGGAATTATTTTTATAATGACATCAATTTTCTATTTTTTGTTTTATAGGATTAAACGGTGAGGTTGAACTATTCATATATAAAGGTTAACCCTGTTTCTTAAGCGATTTCAAACAAATATCATATTAATTTAAGTCATTCTAAAACTTAATATAACATGTCAAATTTGATCTGAAATGCTTTAATTGCTAATAGAGCCACTGTGACGTTCTATAAATTCTCCACTTAGTGGGATCCATGTGTCATCAAGGGGAATTAGTAAGTGGATTACAGGTGGTTGTATGTGGATGGACTGTCCGGTTTTGACGGTAGTATTTAAGCTGGGATTTCAAATTCCAACCACTTTCTTCATGCAACTCATCTTCTTCAACTTCTTCAACTTTTATATTCTCCTCCTTCTCTCTAAAATTCTAACCATTCCACTGTTCCGATCACTTCTCAGACGACTCTTAAGCATTTCTGACGTTCAGCTCTTTCATTTGGAACTGTCCGGTTTTAGGTTTGAAGCTGGTAAGACCACACTCCCTTCTTCTCCCTTTGGGTTCTTCATATCTGACGCATGCAAACGCCATTTTTGGTTTGCATATGACTACTCAAGTCTCCTTCCTAACTCTGTTTATAATATTTAACCTTAGGAATAGTATTTTTAAAATTTGAAAGTCTAGAAGATTGGATTTCTATCTCGGTGTCACCAAGAAAGCTTAGGATTTCTGGATATAGAGGTAAGGGAAGTTTATAAGATTTAATTATGATTTCTTTGTATGGTTTAGATGCATGAAATTAATGTATGTTTGATGATTTCAATGGTATGATGAAATATTGTATGTTGTTGCATGAATTATTTAATATTTGGTTAGAAACTTAGAGTGAATGTATTTAACTTAGAAGAAATCTGAATTTGTAATCGAAAGGTCATTAGGACCATTCGGTTTCCCCTAAAACGTTCGGTCTTGTATTATGGTATTGAAACTTAATTACTTTACTTGTTTGGTCAGCTACAATGATTCATCCATTTCAGAACGTTCGGTCTTATATTGTATGTTCGGCTTTGACGTATTCGGTCATAGACTGGTTACTTAGTTTTCTATTAATTATTACTTCTTAAAATAGCGTTTGGTCACATACTGAACGTTCGATTTATATTGACAATAATTATTGAAAGTGCTCGGTCATAGATCGAGTGCTCGACCTGAGAAGGTATCCGATCCTAAACTGAGTACTCAGCCTCATATTAATTATATTTATTATAATGTCGTTCGGTTTCACTTAGTATTATTATTATTATTCACTTTAAGAACGTTCGGTCATAAACCAAGCGTTCAGTCCTCCCCTTTCAATCGTCCGGTCAATTAATGACTGTTCGGTCAAGTGAGTTTTATTAATTTTCGTCCGGTTTCAATGATTAAAGTTCCTTTGATTTCCTTGAAGAGTTTCTTATTGATTTTCCGTTCGGTTTCAATGATTAAAGTTCCTTTTATTTCCTTGAAGAGTTTCTTATTGATTTTTCGTCTGGTTTCAATGATTAAAGTTCCTTTGATTTCCTTGAAGAGTTTCTTATTGATTTTCCGTCTGATTTCAATGATTAAAGTTCCTTTGATTTCCTTAAAGAGTTTATTATCGATTTTTCGTCCGGTTTTCATTGGTTAAGTCCCTTTAGCTTTCTCTGATGAGTTCCTTATTGCTTTGACCATTCGGTCATTTCCTAAAAGTTTTATTTATAATCATGTTTCCTTTCAGTGTCAGACAATTCGGTCATTCTTTTAGCGGTGTTTTACACTTATGAATGTGAAGGTGTGTATTTGGTTGAATTCGGATAAGTAAGAGAATTCCAGTGGGGGAATGTCTCATGATTGATGATGAATTGTAAACTATGAACATGTAGAGAAAGGTTATTCATGCGTGGGAATGGCAGGAGGTCCGCGGTCATAAGATTTGATGATCGTTGCAGGACTAACCTCGAGTGGCAGCTGATAGTTCAGGCAGCTACTACACCACACCGGGTGCTAGGGACGTCGAGCTACATTGTTCATACAGTCCGGACAGTGTCTAATGGTCGGTTATAATAGTTAAACGTACAGTTTATATAAATACAAAGGTATTGTGGTATGTATTGTTCGGTTTGTATGTTTATATGTATGTTGAAAATGATTAATTAAATTTACATAAGCTTACCCTTATCTGTCCTGTCTTTGTTTATGTTGTCGTTCGATATTTGGCCGTTCAGTTTGTTCTCTTCACTGCAATGATCATCCTTTTGGGTGTGAGCAGAGGGCAACTTGGAAGATACCTTGGAGGATGCCTTGCAAGCCAAGCAACCTATAGAAGTTGTGCTAGAGAGCTGTGCCGGACCGTCCGGTCCTTAGATTAAATTTTACTTCTCGTTTAGCATAGATAACCGTCCGGTTGGATATTTTTGTAAAAACTGTTCAGCCTAGCTAACCCTTTTTGTATTAACCGTTCGGTCATGAACTGTACCAAGACCGTTCGGTCTAGTTCTGTAAATTGTATCCAACTTTTAACTGTTGTTCAATTTTTAAATTTTATGTGTTATTTCTATTTTCTTCATCCACCTATGTGCTTATTTCTACTGTTCCTTGTTATTGTTTATGTCAACTACTAGAATAAATTATAGCTTTTGTTATAGATTTATTGGGATGTTAAAGTCATTGGCTAGGAAGAAGGAAATAATTACGTTGAATACGATGTTAGAAAAAAGAAAATACAAAATTGGATAATTATCTTAATCGTGGTACATTATCTATAACTCAGATTATTATATCACACACACCTCATAAAAGTGTTATCGAAGTCAATTTCTTTATTAGTACGATATTTTAAAATTAAAAAACATTAATCACATTATCAATTCTTTACCACAGACAGTTTCAATTCAAACGATAGCATATTATCTCTTGAATTTTAACTTTTTCAATTGAAAAATAATTTTGGAGTTAAAAAAAATGTTGATTTGTTGAATGCCACGTATTGAATTGAAATGCAAAATTGATTTAGACACACTAACTTCATACAAGTAAAATTGATTTGGTGTATATTGTTTGTTACTTATAGAAGGGAAGAAGATAAACGTAGTTAATATTTTTAAGGATGTGATCGATGTTGTTGTTACTGTTGCTCCTGCTCCTGCTGGCGTCGGCGCCTTTGTTTCAATTT
>NC_028357.1:51411867-51506773 GCF_000741045.1 Vigna radiata var. radiata | reverse complement strand
CAACACTATACAATACAACGATCTAATAATATAATAGGACGAATGAGTGCTTACCTCTGCGAATCAAGTCGATCAAGCTTCTCTGTTCTTGCTCTTTGAGTGACTTTGAGAAATACCTTTTCGTCTTTCCCCCTCTCTCAGAATCTTCTTTTCTAACCGTTTTCTTCCTTTCTTATTCCTCAAAAATTCTAACAAACTCTGTTTGCTCTCTGAGTGACTTTAAGAAATACCTTTTCGTCTTTTCCCCTCCCTCAGAATCTTCTTTTCTAACAGTTTTCTTCCTTTCTTATTCCTCTTCCAACATTCCCTTCATGGTGATCTTGTTTTTGTCATTTTGTCCCCTCGTCTTACAAAACTTTTTTTCTTCTTTTCTTTTAATTATATTAATTACTTTAAACCAAATTAAAGTACTAAGATCCTTGTTCACTTACTTAAAAATAATTGAATAAATTTAAAAAAAAATTGAAATAAATTTTTATTTATTTGAATGAATTTGAAAATAAAAATTACATATAATAATAATCAATTATATAATGAAAAAACACGTTAATTAAATTTTAAAACAATAAATAACTAAAATAAAAACACAAAAAAATAAAACAAAACTAACAAAACCAAAAGTCATTAAATATAAATTAAAAAACACATAAAAATAATTAAATTTTCTGAGACAATAAATGATCAAAACAAAAAACACACAAAATAAAATAAAATAAAAATTAACAAAACGATAATCCATTAAATAAATTTTAAAAGAATAAAAAGAAAAGAAAAACAAAAATTAGATTTCAAAATTCAGGAGTATAATAAATTTCAAAATCTTTTGAAAGTCGAAATACTACTTTTTTTTTTTTAATTGAATTTTAAAATCCCTTATGAAATCCAATGCTTTAAAAAAATTTGGAACTCGATGCCACGTTTTCCGAAACTATTTTTAAAATTCATTATTTACCTCTAAATGTGGGGACCTATTAGGGATTTCAACTACTAAATTCCGTCACCCTTAATTATTCAAAGATAGATTAAGAACTTATACAAAAGTAAAAAGAAAATGAAAATTATCTAGAAGGAAAATAGAAAAAAAAAATAAAGAAGAAAAAAGTATTAATGATTTACTTAGTCAAAAGTTAAAAAGTAAATAAGGATATTTTATAAACTCAGATATATGAATCTCTTATTTATAAAAACAATTATTTAAATAAAGTGTTGTTACAATATATAAATATTTTAAAAAAGAGATATAATAAAGAAAAATAGAGATAACACAAGAACGAGACGTGAAACACTAATATATATACAGAGCTTATCTAAACGAGCTTTATCTTTTGTTTCAATACTGATTTTTAATTTTTATTTTATCTTCAATTCAATCTCATTTTATTTAAAATAATTCAATATGATCATTATATTAATTTCGTGTTAAAAAATGTGATCACATGTATATTTATTTTTTCTGTTATCCATGCACCTTTCTTTTTAATTATTTATCATCTTTCATCATTTTCCATTTCTCTATCTTCCCTCTCTTTTATTCACATTTATTCTCTCTTTTCTACTTTCCTTACCATCTTCAAATTTCATATTCAATTTTGTCTTTTTTTTTTCTCTAATTAATTTTTTTTTGTCTTCATTTTTTCTTTTTTTTTCAGCTTTAATTTAGGGACAATCACAAAATCTAACCATGACATCCTCGAAGATGGTCTTTGTCAAATATTTGTTTATTTATTTGAGTGATTTTGCTTTGTTTTTATAATGTTGAATTAGATATTGGAATATTGAATGTGAGATTGAATGGTAACGCCATAATCTATATAACAAAGAGAAAGAAAAAAGAAATACTATGCAATTTAAGTTCATCCTTTAAAAATGTTAACGCTATAGCTCTTAAAAAAATATCATTTGAATAAAAGTTAAATTAATATAATAAATATAAGAACTAAATTAATTAAAGTTATTTGTTATATATTTATACAATGCACAAATAAAATTTGTATTGTAGTAAAATTTTTAAAATATTGAGTTAAATATTTAACGACAAACTAATTTTCATTCCATGTTTTATAATTTTAATTATATCTTTTAGAAAATAGTCTATAACAAAAAATTTAGAAAAAATATCAATCATTAAATATTATCCATAAATATAATATAATCAAATTTTAATAATTATATATTTTATTATTGTTTATATATATTAGTGTTATTCAGTACATCTCTAACCTAAATTTTGTTTTTGTCATCTCCAACCTCCAATACTTATTTAGTCATGATATTAGATGTTTAATTTATAATTTTTCATATATTATGTTACCAATTATTCTTATATATATATATATATATATATATATTGGAATAGATTAACAATAATGGACAATACATTAATTTTGGTAAAAAATTATAATTTAATAATGTTTCCTTATCAATTTTATTCAAACATATTTAAGTCTAATTTGTAACATAATTTAAAAATTATAAATTAAACATTTAATATCATAACTAAACAAATATAATAGGTTGAGGTGACAAAAATAAAATTTAGATCGGAGATGTAAGTGAATGACACTGATATATACAAGTTATCTAAAATTATAGGAAAAGTTATTTATTTGAATTATTTTTATTATTGTGAAAAGTAAATTTTATTAAAAAAAATAAGCAAACAAAATATTAATATTTATTTTAAATTATATTTTAATCAACTTAAATTTATATAATAAATATATTCAATGTTATATATATATAACAAAAAGGTGAAATTCAATGGGCTTTCTGGAAAGTAAACTAGTATTGAAGCCCAGTCCAGAAACCAACGACATTCTATATTGTTTAGGGTTCATGCATAAAACCCTCATATTTAAGCAAAATCGAGACACCCATCGTGGTTCTTGTTGTTGAAAACCTAGGAAGCGGCAAGAATGGTGAGCATGTCTCCAATGACAATGTTAATGCCTCTGTTGATTTTTGTTCTCATGGCTGTGATTGAATTTTCAGGCAGACGTTGAGGTCGATGTCGCGGCAGCGGGGCAGCCCAAGAAGAGAACATTCAAGAAGTTCAGTTTCAGAGGCGTGGATCTCGATGCTCTTCTTGATATGTCCACAGATGAACTTGTCAAGCTTTTCAGTGCTCGCGCTCGTAGAAGGTTCCAGAGAGGTCTAACCAGAAAGCCCATGGCCTTGATCAAGAAGCTTCGCAAAGCGGTATAATACTCTATTATTTCTCTCTTTATTTCTGATTTGGCTTTTATGCTTTCAATTTTTATTTTCTCAACTTCAATTTGTTGTATATGGTGGATATGTTTTAATAGTATCGTGTTACCTTTACACCTAGTGATTTTGAGGTCGCACCACCAGCTTTAATCCCAACGAATCCACTAAAGATCTCGCTGCTAAATCGTTTCTTTATTATTTATGCATAGCACGAAAGTTTTCGGTGCTAAATCTTTATTTTACTGCGTTTTGCTGTAGTGCTTTCGAATTGTTTCCAATAGTTGGTATACCTTGAAGTTGTTTTATGATTTTGTACTATTATCTGAACATTTTTATAATTTCAATCGTTTGTTATAAAATTTGTGTATTTTTTTCATACCACTCGAAATGTATTTATTTTATCATTTTTAGTAAAATTAAACATGATGCATGGTGAAATTATTATTTATTTCCAAGCGTGCAAATGTGCAAACTAGGGTATTTGATATAGGAACTGAACAAACTTTTCGGGTATAACATTAACAACTGTTCTTGAGTAAACCCTTGCTGCTGTAGTTCAGTGTAATGAAACCAATTTTACTTGGCAATATCCAAACATTATTTGTATTTATGAAATTTTTTTCACTGCGCCTAAAATCAAATTGTTGTTATCCCATCGTAAAAGAAACTGTCAGATAAATTTTTCATCTGACCAGAGGCTAAAGGGGCCCATGTGCTTGTTCCAGGGATTTGGAAGTGGTACCTATAGGATCAAAGAAATATATTGTTTGGTAGTATACTGGGCAAATTCTTAATTAAACTTAATATGTGCCAGCGTACAATCCTATAACTATTGGTGCTAATTGTTCATTTAAGTAGTGGCAAGTGTACTGTGATTTGTTAGAATGATTATCGATTTTGCTTGATTTTGAGGTTGAATTGTAGGTATTGAATTGATTTTCTGATATCTAAGCTTGATTTTGGTCGCAGAAAAGGGAAGCTCCAGCAGGTGAGAAGCCAGAACCAGTGCGCACCCACCTCCGCAACATGATCATTGTTCCTGAGATGATTGGTAGCATCATAGGAGTATACAATGGCAAGACCTTTAACCAGGTTGAAATCAAACCTGAGATGATCGGGCATTATTTAGCCGAGTTTTCTATCTCATACAAGCCCGTTAAGCACGGGAGACCTGGTATTGGTGCTACTCACTCATCCAGGTTTATTCCTCTCAAGTGAGAACTTTTTGTGGCAACTTTAGTTTGTAGTGGTCTGAAGAAAACCAACTCTTATCAGAGATTTTGATTGTTTGACCGTTTTTATTTAAGTTACTTATCTATGTTTTGACTTACTGTTATCATGATTTAATTCTATAGATTGAAGATTTTAGTATCTTTGTGAAGTTACGTTTTGTTCAAAGCAATTGGGTTCTTCATAGAACCAACCGCCAATATACGTTGTTTTTTGAACCTGCTAAATCTAACTTATAAGCGCAAATTTGTACTGGTTTAAACCTAGATGTAAATAGGCTTTTCATTTACGTTAAGATTGTAAAAACAAAGTGTGGTGCTTCCGTTCTGGATGAGAAAAACCACATGACATTTTTAAACAGTTATGCTTAAAATAAACTTACGCTCTTTCATGTTATTATTTTAATTGTGAAAAATCATCGTTCTTCAAAAACTGGCATTATTATTTATTTACTAATTTCTATACCTTGCCTATTTGGAAACAACGAAGTCACTCACAAATGTATTGAAAAGGAGATTGAAATCCATTTGCAATCCTTTTCTAACTAAATCAAAATAGAATGTTCTTAATAGTATTTATTTTTTCCGAGAGTTCTATGTTTCTTCTATTTTTATTTGACTTAAATATTAATTTTAGTTAGTTTTTTTTTAATTGGATTTTGATTTTTGTTAATTTTGTTTAATTTAGTATTAACATGGTTCAAAATAGATGATGAAATGAGCGTAGGATGCTATTTAAATGGTATTAGTAAAAAATATTAAAATAAATTAAATTAACCAGAATTAGGACTTTCTAAAAAATTAACAAGATTAAAAAACTTAAGACTGCATTGAAAATACTTACTCTCTAGTATAAAATTTAGTTTGGGAGGATGGATAAAGCCTAATATCTGTTCATTGATTTATAATGTCTTCTTTCATTTGACATCTAAAAGAGAAGACTTTCTGTATCAAATAACTTTAAATGTACATACTCGTGAGACGTCACGAAGATTAATTATCAATTAATTTTGATATCATTATAAAGTTTTTATTTTGCAAACAAACATATATTAAAAATAAAAAATACTATTTACAATTAAAAATATTAAGATAATGAATTTTTGAATTTATGCTTTATATATATATATATATATATATATATATATATATATATATATATATATATATATTTTACTCATTTTTATGAGTTAGAGATTTTAACTCACCTTAAATTCCTAATAATACTATAATGTTTTTATCCTTATTTTCCAACTATATATTAAATCAATTTTTTTTTTCAAATAAATTAAAGACATCTCTTACAGGCTAAAACCACGAGCGTGATATAGTCGCATAGAAGTTTATTTCCTTAAAATTGGATTAAGAAAATGTCTATTTGAGCACACATTGTTTTTGTTAAGATTGGAGATAATGGTAAAATGCATATAGTTTGCTTGTAGTAGGATTATCTTATATTTTATTTTTACTTAAAGTTGACATGACATCTTTGAAAACTTTAAAAAATATACAATTGATTTGAAATGAATGAGATGGTTTGACCAAAACGTAATAGACTTTGTGACACTTCATCCCTGCAACGCAATGACCAGGCCACTTTTAATAGAATTTTGCAATAGTATTATGACAATACTCAATTTTCTCATCACAAGAGAACTGTTTGAAGCATTTTCATCTACTCCTTCAACACTTTTTATCCCAAAAGAAAACACAATCACAATAAATTATTTTAGTATAAATAAAAATATATTTTTTTTATTTTCAACGGGTCTTGTACGAACTGTCTTCCATTATCCGTGATAATTGTTCGAGACAACCCGAACCTGAGCTTCTAGACAAACTTCTTGACCTGAGCGACAAATATGGTAGCGAGAGGTTCAACTTTCACCTACTTTATGAAGTAGTCGATTGCTGCTAAGAGGAACTTTCTCTGAGCTCTGCCGACCGTATGGGTCCTATTATATCCATTCCCTATTGGGCGAAAGGCCATCGGGATACAAGATTATGCAGCTCGGTGGCAGGAGCATTAAACACATTACCGTGCTTCTGGCAGCTTAGACATCTTTGGACGAACGTACCATAGTCTTTTCCCAATGTTGGCCAAAAATACCCTACCCTCAACACTCGAGCCTGAAGCGCTCTCTGGCCGATATGTCTCCCGCACACCCCTTCATGCAATTCTCTTAAAACATACTCCACTTCCTATAGTGCTATACACTTCATTAGTGGAGCTGAAAATCCTCTTTGATATAATTCTTCTCCGATAAGGAGGTATCGAGCAATTCTTTTAGAATCATTTGTCTTCAGCGGTCTCTCCTCCTCCTACTTCCTTATTAGCTCGATGATTTCCTTCCTCCAATCAGACTTCCCAATCGGCTAGAAGGTAGCTGAGCATTCTATGATAGGTTTCATCAGGGTTTGTCTGATCACTGAAGACAAGTGACCCTTCTCTTTCCCACAAGCCAATTTGGATAACACATCTGCCCTCGCATTCTTTTCCCGAGGTATGTGTTTCACTTCCACCGATTTGAACCTTTCCTTCAACCCCTGAGCTTTGTGAAAATATTGAAGCAACTAATCGTCTTTTACTTGGAAGCTTTTGTTTACGCGTCCTTCGACCGGTTGGAAGTTAGTTTGGCAGTTCAGAGAGTCGACTCCTAAGTCGAGAGCGAGCTCCATACCTGCTATCAAGGCCTCATACTCAACTTGATTGTTACTTGTCTTAAACCTGAAGATTAATGCTTGTTCAATCACCATACCACCTGACCCTTCAAGTACAATTCTCGCACCTCCTCCATTCTTAGTAGCTGAACTGTCAACGAAGAGCGTCCAAACCACAGGGTTATCCCTGACTTCTATCGGAAGTTCTGCCACGAATTTCACCAAGTGTTGCCCTCGCACAGATCCATGTGGTTCATAACGCATACCAAACTTTGACAATTCAACTGACCATCCTACTATCCTCCTTGCCAGATCAGATTTCCTCAAGATCTTTGTCACTATATGATCGATTCTTACCACCGTATGATGGCTTTGAAAGTACAGTTTAAGACGCCGTGCTGCGTTTAACAACGTCAAGACTATCTTTTCTTTTCCAACTACTGATACCTGATCTTTAAATATTTAAGGATTCTACTAACAAATATCATATTAATTTGAATTATTTGTACAATTTAATTAGATATACTTTAATTTCTAATAGAATGAGTTGGTAGGAAAAAGGAAATAATTACATTGAATACGATGTTAGAAAAAAAAATAAAACACAAAATTAAATAATTATCTTAATCATGATAAATTATCTATTACTCGATATTTCAAAATTAAAAAACATTAATCACATTATCAATTCTTTATTACGAACAGTTTCAATTCAAACTATAGCATATTATCTATTGAATTTTAACTTTTTCACGACCTGAAAAAGAATTTTTGAGTTAAAAAAAATGTTGATTTGTTGAACGCCACGTGTTGAATTAAAATGCAAAATTGATTTAAACACATTACCTTCGGAAAGATTAGATTCACTTATATTGAAACATGTTGATAAGATGCTACTACGAAATTTACTTACGGGTGTTCTTTATTATTTGTATTTGTAATATTGTTTTAAAAATTCATCAAACTAAATTAATTATTTTTGAGGTAGAATTATAACGCTTTTTTTTTTCTTTTTTATTGTTTTAACTGTTGGGAAAAAGAATTAGAAAATGTTAGGAAAAAAAAGAAAACCCTGCCACCTGAACTTAACCCAAGTTAAACCCTCGCTTCACACATTTCTCACACTCACAAAGCCATGGCTGAAGCTTCCGTCACGCTTGGGGGCAAGGCTTCTTCTCTCTCCTCCTCCGCCGTCTGCGCCGTCGCCGCAGCTCTCTCGCAAGTGCGGATCGACTCAACTGCACTCGATAGACTCTCCTCCTCCTCCAAGAAGGCCACCACCGCGACAACGACGTCGTCTTCGTCTAATCACAGCATCACTGTCCCGGATTTCCTAACCCTAGAAGAATCCCGAGCCTTTCTTCTCGTCCTTCTCAATAGCCTCATCATTTCCAACGCTCCCTCTCGGACTCCCCTCGTCCTCGCCGAAACTCTCAATTCCAACCCTAGTACTTTCCGATTCGATGACGCTGACCTCGTCACGGAAGATGAACTCGCATGCTCCACGCTGCTCGGGATTTCCGCCATTCTCGACCACCACTCCGCCGCGCTGTCCGCGTTGGCTGATGTGGCTGCCGCGTTCTCCTGCGAGGCCTTGAAGGCGGACGTGGCAGCCTTCAATTTGATGGATTCTGGCGATGGGCATAATTCGAAGGAGGAGGTTGGCGTTGCCGCGGACTTGAGGGTTCTGCTCAACGGATCCAAGTCGGTTGGTAAGGAGAAGGTTCGATCCGTCGCGAGGGTTCCCAAGGTTCACGGGAGTGTGAGGGAGCATGCTAAGGCCGTGCACTCGAGGATGCGTGTTGAGTTGAATTCGGGGGTTAAGAGCGCGATTGGGAGTGAGGAAGCGGTGTGCACCGTTCTGCTGCCGTTGGCGGCAGCATTGCGTGAACTTGGCGAGTGTAGTTTGGCACGGGCAAAGAGTAATTTGGAGGGTATTGGTGGTGATGACTTGAAATTGGGTGTTGGGGAAATTTTTTGTAAAGAATGCCCCGTTGGGGATGGTTTGAGCAGTGGTTTTAACAAGGCTGTTAACTTGTTTTTGGGAAAGGAGTATGGTAAGTTTGCACACGAGGTCTTTGTGCTGTTGGGGTTGGTGTGGAAAGTTGTGGCATGGGAAGTTGTGACGGCGGTTGCGGTGCTAGAGGCTGCTGAACTGAATGAGGTGATAAAAGGTGCTAATGAAAATGGCGAGAATCCGAAAGTAGAGGAGAACTCGAAAGCAGAGAAGAAGAAGAAGAAAGTTGTTTTGGGGAAAGGGACTAGCTCGATTTTGGCATTGTTCAAGGAGAGGTTACAGAGTCGTGGAAAGTTATCTTTGGGGACTTGGGTGGCAGATTTTCTATCATTTTTTGATTTGACCAAACCCGAGTTTAACGAATTTTTATTGAAAGTCAAGGATGTTGTGGAGAGCAATGAAAGCAGAAGATTGCCCAAGATCCCTAAGGTAATTTCTCTTATGTTTGGCTGCCTGTTTGATTTCATTAACTTTGTGTTTATTGGGTGTGTTGTAGTCTGTTTAAGTTTTCCACTCCGTTGTGTTATGGCCCGGGAAAATATATATGTCTGAGCACTTTATTGGTTAAATTTAATTGAATATAAGCCAAGTAATCTTGTAATTGACTTGCTGAAATTTTGGTATTGAATAATTGAAATGTATTTGAAATTGTGTACTCATTGACAATTTTAAAGGAAATGGCTTAATTGTATCTGATGGACAGAGAACAATGGAATACATGTGCATGATGTTCTTTTGTTGCTAGTGACATTTTACAAATAGAACAGTCAATTAGAATTTTTAAATGGCAGTAATATGCTCTGGGTTTACCAGCTGGGGGCAGGTATTGGATGTGTATGCTTATGAGAAGAAGTGGAAACATCTAGATGGTAATGCATCTGTAATTTTATAGTGATTTTTGTTAGCCATAGTTCGCTCTGATACAGACATTAGAATGATAGTCTTCATTGTCCAGGTCATACTTTAAGTCATTTTGCTCAAGATAGATAATGGATAGTCTTCATGATAGTCTTCATGATATTAGAATGATAGTCTTCATGATAGTCTTCATTGTCCAGGTCATACTTTATAGTGATTTTTGTTAGCCATAGTTCGCTCTGCTGAACTAATATTCCTTCTTTTGGCTGTAGTTTGTGCTTGTTGTCTATAGATAATGGATTTGTTTAACGGATGTATGTTTCTGAGTGGGATATATTGGTTGGTAATCTTACCTTTTTTTCTTTTTTTCCACTATATAATTTATCAGGGGACTCGTGATTTTGCTAAAGAACAAATGACAATTAGAAAGAAAGCTTTCTCAATAATAGAAGAAGTTTTTGAGAGGCATGGCGCCACTGCCTTAGATACTCCTGTTTTTGAATTGCGAGAAACTCTCATGGGAAAATACGGAGAAGATTCAAAGTTGATTTATGATCTTGCTGACCAGGTAAATATGCTTATTGCTAGTTATGACAAAGCCTTCTCTTATCACTGGGCCGGAGTTCAAAATTCTTAGAGCAGTGTATATGTTTCCGTATAGAGTTTTTCTTAGTTCAATTTCCAGTGCTGAATACAGACTTGTTTTTAGGTACCACTGTTAGGATCCTAAGCCAGAGTGGTAGCCCCTTTCTGCCTAAATTCATAAGAGTTTTATTTCAACTTCTTTCTAATTTATAATCAACTTGTTTTGACAGGGTGGGGAGCTTCTTTCTTTGAGGTACGACTTGACAGTTCCATTCGCTAGGTTTGTGGCTATGAATGGTCTGACATCTTTCAAAAGATACCAAATAGCTAAGGTTTACAGAAGGGATAACCCATCTAAGGGAAGATACCGTGAATTTTATCAATGCGACTTTGATATTGCTGGTACTCCACCTGAAAAAATGGGCCCAGACTTTGAGGTCGTTAGGATTTTGACTGAGCTACTTGATGAGCTGAACATTGGGGAATATGAGGTAGATTTTTATGATATTCATTCTTTAAAAGTATTGTTTCTGTGAAATCGAGTACTGACTATTGAGTTCATAAATTTAAGTTGGCATCAACCATCATTTAATATTTCATGTTCCGTCACATTATCCATAGTTATTTTCCTACTTATTGGTTAAAAATATATTTAATACCGGGCTCAGAATGAATGTTTATGTTTTACCTTTTTCTTGACTCTTTTTCTCAGATAAAGTTGAATCATAGAAAGTTACTGGATGGCATGATGCAAATATGTGGTGTTCCTCCGGAAAAGTTTAGGACAATATGTTCAAGCATTGACAAGTTGGACAAGCAGTCTTTTCAACAGATAAAAAAAGAAATGGTAAGCACATATGCTGTTTGTGTCTATGCATGCATATGTTGTTTGTGTTTGTAATTTGCAGTTTCCCATAAAACCAAAAAGAAACTTTGTTTATTGATTTATATATCTGTCATCCAGTCGCTGGTTTAGGTCATTGATATTTGTCATTATTGTTGTTGTACTTTTAGGTATAATGCGTTAAAATTTACACCATTTCATATTAACTATTAGTATCTGGAAGTTAATTTTGTAATTTAATTTCATGGTTAGTCTATTATGTTAATGTGCTTTTTTTACTGTGATGCTATAGGTGGAAGAAAAAGGATTAACTGCTGAGACAGCTGACAGAATTGAAACTTTTGTTAAGGAAAAAGGATCTCCTTTAGCATTATTATCTAAATTTATACAAGAGGGTAGTGATTTCTCAAAACACGAAGGGGCTTCTGAAGCATTGAAGGAACTGGAAATTTTATTTATAGCTCTTGAAAAATCAAAACGGATTGATAAGGTGGTTTTTGACCTGAGTCTTGCCAGAGGTCTGGATTATTATACTGGAGTTATATTTGAAGCTGTTTTTAAAGGAGGCACTCAGGTATTTTTAATGTCTTTTTTTCTTCTTTCCATTCTAAAATGTTTCTTCTTTTTGTCTTTGTCATCCTTTAGGGCACAACATATTATGGATGTTTAGGTATATTGGATGTTCCCTGTGTTGCGCATTACAAACTGCGACAGGCTAAACATGTTAATTAGTCATTTATTTTAAATACGCAATTGAAACACAAGATGAAACAAAATATGAAACAGTTTTTTTTTTTTTTTTTTTTTTTTTTTTAATTTTTCTATGTTAAACATAAGAAAAAGATTGCAAAATATGAAATAGAGTTTAAGTTTGAAAGAGTTTATTTATATGAAATATGTTAGTTTTGATACCCCAAAGTTAATCTAAGTTAGTTATGCCAGACTGGTGGTGGCTTTTGATTTGTTAGGATGAGAAATTAGGGGGTGTTTACTTGTTTTTCTGTTCCCTTTTTACGTTTCCTATTTTCACTTTTTAATTACTAAACCACCGCATTTTTTTTAAAATACAGGAAACAGAAGTACAATTAAATGCCCCCAACTTTCATAACGAAATTTAGGTTGAAAATTGTTCATTGAGATGTTAGGACTGGAATAGAGCATATGGGTGATTAGCTATAGGAGGCAAGATAATGGATGTTGAATTCCTTGTCTTGGCTATATATGGGGTCTGTGAAGACTGCTGACTTAGGATTTGGGGTTTGGTGATGTGTTGGTTGAATCCAAGCAAGAACGGACTAGGTTCCGGATGATTTGGATATTTTGCTGTTTGAAATTTTTTTTGGTTCTTTTATTATGTTATTGGGGGGACTGGGGCAGTTAAGTAGATGATTGTGCTTAATAACATAATAAAAGAACCGAGCAATAATTATTAGCACTGCTCCTTATTCTTTTAGATGGATCTGGCACTTACCTGGAATTGCTATTTGCTAGTTAAACCTAGTGAACCTGGTTGTCTGAAACATGATGTCCGAGTTTAATATACAACAATATTTAAAATAAAGAAGGCACAATGGCGAGAACAGCTGAAGGAAATATTTTATGAAGTTTAATTTTACAGGTGTACTTGGATTTCCTTGGAACAGCAAAACCAACTTTCAGTTTCCATTGAACACTTATTGAACATCTTTGACGTTATTTTTCAGATCTAGTTAGAAGCAAAATTCTCCTCAAACTCCAGCTGGCTACAATGTGTTACTTTTTTTTTTCAAATCCAGCTGTTGTTCAGCTCCACATAATTTTCTAACTGAAATCGAAACGCACTACATGTTTCTGTCCGTGTAAATCATTTCTTTTCTTTTTTCAGTTTTGTCTGGCATATTTATTTTAACTTCTGATGTTCGGTGTTGTGGTTCTCATTCTGAGCCCCAAAACCACTTAAGTTTATGGGAGAAGGATATATAGTGTTTTACCCAAGGTTCTTATAATCTGAAACATGTTTGTAGTGTGTACTATTGTGGGATATATGGTTGTCATATTTGTGTGATTGACTTCTATTCGGCAATGGAAATGTGTTTTAAGCAGGTTGGTTCAATTGCTGCTGGTGGGCGATATGATAACCTTATAGGGATGTTTGGTTCAAAAACAGTGCCGGCAGTTGGTGTGAGTCTGGGAATTGAGAGAGTGTTTGCCATAATGGAGCAACAACAAAAGGATCAGAACCAGGTGATCAAAATGTTTGATAAGTGATGAGTAACTTGTTTAGATGCTTATGTTTAAATAATTAAATATTTTCTTATTCACGTAATCCAGGTTCAGTAATTTTAGTTAGGATTTTATTTGGTTTTAAGCTGTTGAGTTATCATGGAAAACCTAAAAAACTAAACTATTTGAGTACGAGCCAGTTCACTTTGTAGAAATCAACTTTATCGTTTATTAACAATGAATCAATCTAAACAGCCAAATATATGCAAATATGCAGTTTGCATGATTGCATTGCTTACTAGAGACGTTTGTGATTCAAGTTAGTTGAATTTGACTTGATGAATGTCTCTTGAGAAATTAGGCAACACCACCGTTGACTTTCCTGGCCAAGAAAGATTGAACGGTGGCATTGTCTAGGCATTATTGGGTAGATTTTTTTATTTTTTTCCATTTTGTAGTATGACTTAATTTTCTGTGGTTTGTGTTAGATGGCTCGTCCAACCAAGACAGAAGTTCTAGTGAGCATATTGGGGAATGATTTAACACTTGCTGCAGAGCTAGCCGGAGAACTGTGGGATGCCGGGGTGAAGGCAGAATTCTTGGTCCATAAAAGAAGAACGAAGCACTTCGAATATGCAAAAGAATCAAGGATCCCTTGGATGGTACTTGTTTATGAGCAGGAAGTAAAAGAAGAAGGCGTGGTGCAATTGAAAGATCTGGAGGCCAATATTGATATAAAGACTCCTCGAACACAATTTGTGGAGGAACTTCGTAAACGCTTATACCCTTAAGGCTTAAGGCTCCCAGTATTATACCTCCAACTCAACTTTGTAGTTCAGATATCATTTTAACATCAATACTGAGGAAGTGCAAGTTTTGATGACATTTTATTTCATGTTCAGTTAAGGATGTTAATTGAGGAAATGACATTTTTTTATATATATAAAAAAAAATTCAAGTTGCGAAGTGTTCAATTCAAACTTAAAATTGATGGTCCCTTCGTTCTTTTTCTATCGGACTTAATTTATATGTTCCTTTCTAAACGTCTGGGGCTTCCTTCTTTTTTCTTATTCACTTTCTGTACATACAATAGATACGTGGATTAAAGTTCTCTTAAAGCAATTCATGTTAGCCTTTTTCTAGGGTTGAAACAGTGTTAATGATATTCTTAAAGTTTATCTAATGTGGTATGGTTTAAATATTGATTTAATTTTGTAGTTTATCTTTCAAAATTGCACCAAAAATGATATTTTTATATTTTGTATTTTCAATACAGGTTCAGAAGTAAAAGGAAAAGCTTATTTTTATTTTTACTAAAAATGAGAATTAAGTAAAAACACAAAGAAGTTGTCTTAATAAACATGCAGTAAAAATCTTTTTAATTAATTAATTAGATCACACTAATAATATCTATTCTAAAAGGATAAGAGATAATAATTGAGGCGTCAAATAATTCTAATTATTTAAAAACAACTATCCAAAAATTATACATCTCTATCTAATGCAAAAGTTGGAACGTAATTAAGTAGCATAAGCCAAATTAGTTTAAGGAGTTCGAAGTGGCAATTAACGTAGGTGTAGGGTAGGCTTTGTATACTCTACTGCACTAAGTATTACTATATTAATATATTAATTGTTAGCATTAGTTAATTAATATAGATACAGTAGTAGTACATGTTGGTGTTGGTGTAACGGACTTCTACTTTTTGTTACAGCTGTTATACTTGAGTCTTAGTCATCTTCAATCAGGATCACATTCACGCCTTCTCTCTCTCTCTAACTTTGTGACTTTCTTCTCTATCCCCACAATTCTAAAACCCTACCCTCTTCTCTTCCAAAATCGAATTCATCTTCAACAATGGGTTCCGAACCATCCACTGTCGTCGGTCAGTACTCAATTTCCTGTTATCTCTTTTTCTTCTTCTTTCCTTTCTTTTTCCTATTTTTTTGGAGGTTGTTTCTCTCTTCACTCTAATTACGAAGGACTTTCTGCTTGTTCTGAATATAATATAAACCTTCTGTTTGCATCTATTTCTTTTATATACTTCCAAACGGGGTTCGTTGGTCTAGGAGTGCAGCTGTTGTGTATGCCCAATGATGATACAAATACTGTGTCTGGAGTTGTGATCGTGTTGAATATGTATGTGCTATATCATTAACATAAACCAGAAACTAGCCGTATGATAAACAAACAGAAAAAGCTAAGAAATAGAAATAAAAAGCCTTTATTTTTGTAAGGGTTGAGTTTTCTTTGTTTCTATTTATTAGAGAATACTTCCTCTTTTAATGTTGTTGCTTGCTGAGATTGTACATAAAGTTCTTTGCTGCTCCGTTAACTTAGCTTGGAAACTTAGGTGCCACGCTCTAGCGTATTCTCTGAATATTTAATTGTATCTTGCTGCATTGTTGTCCTGTCTTCTACTATGTCACTCACTTTGTCATCATTCCTGTATAAGGTTAGAAAATAATTTAAATACAAAGATTGAAAGAATGGAAGTAAAATTAGGAAAAACTGTGGAGGGGAGTGGTGATGCAATTCTATTAATTTCTCTAATTAAAATCTCTCTACACGTAAACTATTATTATGATTGCAACCTTGCAAATAATACACTGATTCCGGGGACGTGGTGCCAAAAATTGAGATTATGAAAAACGTTCTACGGTCGGGAGCAGGAAACTATAGGAGGGATCTTGTTGTCTGCTAGGAAATTTCATGGGAATCTAGTGTCTAAAAATATTTCCTTAGTAGTTAACTGGTTGAAGTGTTTCCGTTTGGATCCTTATAATTGATGAGGAGTAATTATATGAACTTTGTCCGAATGGGTCACACGACAATAAGGACATGTTATTAATAATTTAAAATTAGGGCACTTGTTTTTTAACTGAAATCAGGCAAGCTTGCTCACTTGCGGTCTACTACAATGCCAGCTTGATCTCTCGGGCTAAAATCAGGCTGGCAATTAAATAACTTTGCTACTAAACTTGACAGTATTTGGATCCACTCATTCTCCTTTTATGAATTATAGTGGATGTGTGAACTGAGATGTTCATAAGTGACAAACATATACTCCAGATTTGTGGACTGCAACTTAATGTTAGTGAATTGATTTGCACACTATCCCTTTTTTCTAACTTGTAAATGTAATTTATCACTGATCATTGAATTGTGCTCATCTTTGATTGCAACTGTTTTTTTCTTGAATGTAGATTTATAGTTTTACTCCTATGTTAAAATTTCTGGTCTACGTATGCAGTTCCTAGGAATTTCAGATTATTGGAAGAACTAGAGAGAGGTGAGAAGGGAATTGGAGATGGAACCGTTAGCTATGGAATGGATGATGCTGATGATATATACATGCAGTCATGGACCGGAACTATTATTGGCCCCCCTGGTGTAAGCTGTTCTGTTCTTTGGATCAACTCTGGTACACTTGATGCAGTGAAAACCTCTTGGCAAAATTGCTGAACTTATTGTTTTTCTAAAAATTTATTAGCCTAAGGCAGTACGGCTCTCTATTTATGCCTTTCGATTTTTATGAAAATACACTTCATCATTGTTGTGTTAGCTAAGTTTGGTGTCTGTGTCTAATTTGGGAACTTATTATTTTTTAATCAGAATGGGGGGTGTATTGGTATCAGCGATTTGGTTTCGTAGAACATTGCTTTGGTAACTAAATGGTTATGGCCTTATGGGCGATGGTTCCTTTGAAGTCGCCCTTTTTTATGGTACACCATGTAATTTAGATACTTATTTCTCTTAGCCACTGTTTAAATTGTATTTGTAACTACTAATATTGTTTAATTAATCATTAATTAATTCCATACAGAGGTTATGCGTACTGCCTTCTTGCTGCTTTGTAGAAATAGTATCTGCCGAAACAAAATATTGTTTTTGATGAATTTGCCATCTTGTTCTTTTACCAGACTGTTCATGAAGGGCGTATCTACCAGCTGAAATTATTTTGTGGCAAGGGTTATCCAGAAAATCCACCATCTGTTAGATTTCAGACTAGGATTAACATGACTTGTGTCAATCACGAAACTGGAGTGGTAGGTACCATTTTTATTAAGGATTCCTTTTCGTTGCGTGATTGAATTTGATCTTATATCTGAATTTCCAGGTTGAGCCACATCTGTTTCCTATGCTTGCTAATTGGCAAAGAGAGTGTACAATGGAAGACATTTTGATGCAATTGAAGAAAGAAATGATGTCTCCACAAAATCGGAAGCTAGCTCAGCCACCTGAAGGTGTGTCAATCTTATTTTTGATTGTTGTTACTAATTACCCTTTCTATAATTTCATCTGTGTTTTATCCATTGCTGTGTTTTTTCATCAAATTTAGTTTTTTCTGTTGAGTGGAGAGATGGCTTACAAAGTTAGCTGGATTTTCGTAGTTTCATATCAATAAGTAATTGGATGTGAAATTTTTATCCGTTGGATAAAGTGATGGAATCTTTGTTGGATATTCCTATCGACAAGACAAGTTATTGTATGTGAACTTTAGGTTAAGTGATTGAATGTTGATTGCCATAGATGATTAAGAGTGTTGATCCTCTTGCTTGTATTGCTTTGGAAATGAGGTCATTGAAAACATGAAGATGTGACTAATTACTTCTGAGCTATTCAGCATTTAATTTAGAATAGCTTGAGAATATATTTTCTGATGGATTGTTCTGAGCCAGTTAGGAATTTTTGTTTGTACCTTGTTTTGTTACTTGAGACATGTATTTCATCCGTGTGGGTATTCCCTGGATTTGATATTTATAGACTTGAATCTTTGACAAGTATATTTCAATTATATTTTAGCTAAAAGTTACAAAAGCAGTGCCTAACATGATCATTGTGTAACTATAAATTGATGTCGAAGTACACATACACACTATTGTATTGTCAAATCTCGAGTAGATCAAGTTTACAAAATTTCATCTGATTGAAAAATTATCTGATATTTCATCACCCCGGTTTATTTTAACTTACATATTTTCTAAAATAAAGTAATCAGCTGCAATCTGATTACATATCTGTGAATGTTTAAGTCTATGTATGTATATATATGTGGTCATGCTTTTATAACAGTCGGGTTAATAAAGTAACAGATATTATTTACTAAATTTGATGATTGGTGTCATTTAATCCAGTCCCATTTAGGTTGCAACAGCTTAGTAAGCCGTAATAAGAAAATGTACATAAACTAGATAAAAAAAAATATTAAACTCCTATCTTTTAGCTTGTGATAACTATCTTATAAGCTGCCGTGATATGATTCTTGCAACTTGTACTCGGTTGTTAGAGAAGGTTTGCATTTGTCTTACGAATCTTAAGGTTTGCAATTGTATGACTTTCAGGCAATGAAGATGGCAGGATTGACCAAAAGGGGCTGGTGCTGAGATGTTGTATCATGTAATTCAGGCGAGAATCAAAAGATAATAATGTATATAGTTGTATTCGATCGATAATCCCTTTTGTGGGTTAACACACTTATAAATGTAATTATGGACCACTTGCTTATGAACCCTGGAGCAATTAAAGAGCGACCATCGTATCCTTGAAAATTTATTGTGAATGGTGTTGAAGCTGTCTTTACTATGGATTCTAATTTGTGGAAGTGTGTTATGTATTCATTTGTGTAGGTGTGAGCCGTATACGTACTTTGATCCTAATCTTGTGGGATAACATTCAATTTGTCATTGAATTGTTTTTCCAACTTGGTTTCCAAAAATCATGATGTTTTTACCGTATGAAAGGGTGTAGCTTAGAAGTACTTTTAATGAAATTGTGTTTTTTAAAATTATGCTTTTCATATTATTTATTAATTCTACTTTTCAATAATAATTAATCCATAGATTTCTTAATTGATATCTCTATTAGTTGTCTAATTTAAAAAATAATTAATATAATTGAATATAATATAATATAACTTTTGTTTGCATTTCTATTTATTCCACCTCTTTTAATGGATTCAAACAGAGTCATACTTTCTTTGGGTGACTTATTTATCTAATTAGATACAATCTAGATCTGAATAAACACATTATTGAATTATCTAAATTCTCAGGATCCGGGATAGAATGGCACAACAATTTTTTTTAGTATTTCCCATAATGAAAATGCAAAAACTGATGGTAATCCAAATTCCTATGTTTAAAGCTTATAACCCTCAAACTGCAATAATTGTTGACAATCCAACATTCTACATTTCCGTATAGACCTTCAAATTCCTTGCACTACATTGTTGGAAATGACGTAGGAGCGGATGTGATGACAATAGGCAATCAAGTAGAAATTCAACCCATAAAATCATTTCATACATGGATCACATAATTATGGTAAATGTCGTATGTCATAGCAATCATTATCTGAAGACATAGGTTCACAAGAATTGAATTTAAAAGTGAACTCAAAAAGAGTGAGGGAAGGTTCTCTGATAAAAAAAATTGTGGCAATAAGTAAAAGGGAAAACTTACTCCAGTTGATAAAAAAAAAAGAAAAAAAAAAGAACACTATTTTTGAAGTCATGGAATCTTGCGGGAAAGAGCAAAATGGTGAGTTTTACCAAATCCACTTGCGTTGTTTCATTGACAATAATTCCAATTTAAAAAAGGGAAGACAGAGAGGACGGTATTTGTATCATGTTTGTCCAATAGTGAGGTTTGGAGCAGAATCAACTAGTTGTGATAATGACTCGATGCATAGATTAAAAAGAATTGAAAATTGAAACATTATAGTACTTAAAAATATATAATGATTTGGCCTTGATTTATAATGATTTGGCCTTGATTTAGTTGAAGGTATACAATGTGTACATGTGTTTCATTTGCTTCCACTATGTTGTTGGTCGATGGTGTGGAATATACTGCACTGTACTGTGGGAGTACACAACCAGGTATAAAATCTAAAGCATAAATGGAAAATGGAATAGTTAATATACATGGCAACAGGAATTGATGATAGTCATAGAGGGAAAAGGAATAATACATTATAACATGGTGATTGATCTTGTAAGCATGGTGATATATACGAATTGCGAAGATGGATACAAGGCATGATGAGATGGGGAAGAAGACATTTTTGTCAATTTTATTGAGCAAACATTATTCATAATAATGAGTGGCAGGGACATGTGAGAGTATACGAGTCTTTTGAGTACAAGTGATAATACAAATGTGGAGCTGTCTACAGCACTGATTTACAGAAGAAAAAAGAAAAGGAAAAATGTCCATCCATTCATTTTATATACCATTCTTCCTCTTCACAGGCACTCACCAGAGAAAAAACAAAAGAACATTAATTGATTTTAGTCTGATATCTGATACTGGTTTTGTAGTCTCTAACCTTTAAAACCCTAATATCTGTGTTCCTGTATTTCCTTTTCTTAACACACTCAAGTTTTACTTCATGGGGTTTGCTGTAGTGAAACCTTTGTTGCATTAATAGAATGAATAGACTGATATATGAAAGTTTCACGTGGCTGTGATACGCTGAATCCAAAGTTCTTATGTAGCTAGCAATAGCAGCATGGGTTGGTTTTCAATAATTTATGTGCATGTTTCCCATCGCATCCTTGAAGTTTGTGTGTACATATATTAGGGTAATGATACCATATAGAATGCAGACAGAGATTCAATCAACGCTAAATTGGGCAATGCATTCATTCATGCAAAGGTAATAAATTCATTATTGATTGATTGAGCATAATAAATCAGTGATGCAATAGCAAAACCTTATCCGTAGGGGCAAAATGAAATTGGCTTTTTGGTCGGAAGTTGAGCCAGAAAGCCTAATGTAGAGTTGTGGTGATGTGTTCTTGTGGAGGCACATCACAAGTCAAAGACAAAAATGCTCATAACTTGTCATGTAAACAAAAAATATTACACAACACTCACTTCCATAGTGATCAATGAAACCAATGGCTTTGCCCCTTTCATTATTGAACTCTTGAGGTGACTTTCCTTCTCTCTTGCAATGCTCTTTCGCTTTTCTTTTTCCTTTGATGGAACACCCAATGCTCACTCCTCACCAATCAGCTACTGCACCCACCAACCGTTTGTGTTTGTGTTTCTGTGTGGTGAGAAACAAAGATTGAAACTTAAACAATACGTCGATTGTTTAAGCGTTTTGTAAATATATTACTGCTCAATCATTGAAACCAACCATGATTACTTTCACCCTTCTTTTTTTACCTATTTCTGGGGGAAAAGAAAGAAAAATAAAAATAAAAAAAGAGAGATGTATTTAATGTGTCATGTTTCGTACAATGACTTGACCACGTATATGGAGATTGTGCTTAGACGTGTTTGAAGGAATTCTGTTTCTATTTAGTCAATTATGGGACCTTGCTTCATGCGTAGGCATCAATCAACTTCGTCTTATTCAACTACAATCTCATATTATATAGTATAATGGTATCTTAACACATTTTTACATTTATCACAGTACAAGTAGAAGAAAAAAATAGTCATAAAAGTATAAATTTTAGTATTCTTTCAATAAAGAAGAGAAAAAAAATTAATTAAAGATAATATTAAATAAATATAAAAAATTAATTATGAATCTCAAAAAATCATTTTTCTTATATTAATTCAATATCAACTTCAATTATTTCTTTAATTTAAAAATGGAAATCTTTCTATACTCACCTCAGTGTTTGGACCAAACTTTATCATAATTTCACGGATTCATATGGAAGTATATAAGACGTAAGATTTGCAATCCCAAAGCCACATAATTGACTACTCATTAAGTTTGCAGAATTTCTTATCTATATTGGCAAGTTAAGGTGATGAAATTTCAAACTATTTATTTACTTTAATGATGATCAACGAACTCACCCTTTGAAGGTTGACTTGAACGGACAATATAGAAAAACGTTGAAAAAGTCTAAGTTTCAGTGGAAAAATTACACTCTGGCTGTAGAATTTGATTACTGGAGATGAATGTAATGGTTCTATAATTAAACGAAAATGCACACAGATAAAGCACGAAAAGAAATTCCACTTTCCAATGTTGTTCATAAAAAGAAGTCTAGGCCATTAATTTATGAGCTTTTATATTTTTTGTTCTTACGTGATGAGGAATAAATAAATAAATTTTCTTATTGCCCGACAAGTTAAAAGAAGACTAAATAATTGAAGTTGCTTGGGTGCTTTGCTTCTCTTCTTTTCATGCTATATTTGATAGGTGGAAATTGGAATACCTAATCAAACTTTTCCATCAAACACAGATTTCCCTCACAAAATTCTTGGTTATCTTGTACTTATAAATACACAAAGCATAGAAAAATAATTCCTACAAATTATAAAATGAAATTTATATCTATTTATATATTTTAAATTTATCTTATTTTTAATCGATGTGAAACTTCTAATCGTTTTGAGTCATATTATCTATTTTCATGCGTACATGACTATTTTCACTTCTTTATTTTATCTATTTTCTCACAAACAAAAAGAACACTCTCCAAAATTAAAGTTTATTTAGGGTTGTCTACTGAAGGTGACATGTTGTTGTGTCTGTTTTACTATTTCCCCTTCTCTAATCCCCTGTGATGGTAGGGTATCCTTATGTTTGTGACCTTTTTTCATGCTAAATTCTGACACTAAAATACAAAACACAATAGAACTTTTAATTTATCTTAATTTCATCCACACATACATCTTTCTATTCGTTGAATAACTTGGCGAATGAGTCAATGTTGCGCATAATTTTCAGAAGCACATCACATGCTTGAGGACCAATTGAAAATGTTGAAACTTAAAATGGCGTGGTCTTTCTGCAGGTGTTTCAAATTTATTATTATCCGTGGAAAATCGTAGTGATGTGCATGAGGGTTTCTTGGTAGTGTAATCGATATCAGTCAGCTTCGTTTGGGTTGAATTGACCATTGAGGCTTTTTCTCGAACAGTTAGAAGGCAACGAAGCTTCTCACTCTAACGTGTATTGGAGGGACGGAGAAACGTCTTTGTCCAGTTCTAATAACTATTGTAATAGTGGGTTTTGGTAAGAATTTGTCACGCTTAAGTTTGGATGCCTTTTTTGTGCAATATCTTGTGTTTCTAGCAAATTTCATGTTTGTTTGTTTGGTGTGAATGATTATATGCTTTTTGCCAACTATAGGATTAGCACAAAACTAACAACTATGCTTAGACACTAAACATCTTCTGTTCACTTTCAGCTAATCTGTCCATACAACTGCGTAAACATCAATCAATTCTAATACCTTTTGCATTAATTGTAACACAAGTTTCCAACTTCTTGTAATCTTCTCATATATTTGCTAAAGGGGAAAAAAAGTGAAAACTTAAAATAAAATAATTTATTTTTATGATGTAAGAAGAAATATACTTTAAAACTAGGAAAATGATATTTTGACACCAATTTTTTAACACCATTTTGACACTGCACACGTGTCAAAATGTGATTGGACGATTTCAAATTTTTAAAAAAGCTTTGATTTTTTTCTTCCAAATATGTTCTTGTCTCACTTTTTTTAATTTAAAATTGTCCAACCACGTTTTGATATGTGTGCAGGGTCAAAATAGTGTCAAAAATTGGTGTCAAAAGATCATTTTCCTTAAAACTAACTAAACTTAACTTTAATAACATGACAAGAAACTTAACTTTAATTATATTTCAATTTTATATTTTATTATATAATTAAGTTGGTGTTATTTTTATTCAATTTAAAACTTCCAAACATTATATAATGTATAACATAAATTTCTTTAACAAAATTAAAGAGGATTTAGATTTTTCTTTCCATATCAATCCAAAGAATGAATTATTACAAAAAAAAATTATACTTTTACTTCTTATTATCTTTAAATCTCATTTAAGTCAAATCAGTATTTTTTTTTTTGTTTGATTGAATATATTCTTATTTTTAGTTTAACTGTAATATTTTTTTATATTTTCAATAGTATATTTCACCCCGAGATTCAAATATACTAAATTTTACTTAGTTCAAGAAAAATGAACACGTGGGTTATACAGTGTTCTGATAGTAAAATATAAATAAAAAAAATAAAATAGAAATTATATATATATATATATATATATATATATATATATATATATATATATACTAAAAGAGATAAATAAAATGAAAATTACAATTTCCAAAATTATTTCTCATGCCTTATTTTTTTGATGCAGCCTTATTTTCATTTTAGATTTGTTCTAGACTCAACCAAACTAAGTGTGAACTTTATTTATATTTATTATTGCTTTCTAATTTTTTTATATATGTATCTAATTAAATTCAATGTTAAAGTCAATGGTTTTATAATGTTTTATATTGGAAAAATAGGAGTATGTTTTTAATATTCACATACATCACCAAATGACTCTAATTAGGCTTAACTGAGATTAAAAATAAAAAAAAATATTTATATAAGATTAAAAAAATAATGTAATAAAGAAAATATTTATCGTTAATATTTGAAATCCTCTGGCGTTTATCCATTAAAAGATGAATAATTTAATCCTAATTAAGAATAAAAATGTGAATAATTTAATGATAATTGTTGCTTTATAGATTAAATTGAATAAGGACATGTCCATCTACCTCAAATAATTTTGATGAACTACTTTTTATGACTCACGGGGGTTCTTGTGTTATGTTGTGGGCCCACCTCAAACAATTACAATTGCCAGCTAGCAAATGCCATGCCAGATTTAATTCTTTTACCAATATAAATTATGTGATTGTAGTCTTATATTAAGTAATTTAAGATAATTGATAAATAAATTTAGAGTCGAACAAAATAATTCTATATTCATTCAAAATAATTTTGTTAATTTTTTTTATAAGATAAAATATACTTCATTAAAGTTGTATTTAAATGAGATAAAACATAGGTTGTGTTTTTTATATGTGCATTTTGTACAAATAATGGACCAAAATAAAAAGAGTGGCAAGGCAACGATAGAGATTCTATTATTGTTTGTGGATATTATAATTAGATCATGAAGGCTATTATTATTATTATTATTATTATTATTATTATTATTATTATTATTATTATTATTATTATTATTATTATTATTATGTTCAAACAGGAACTTAATAGGTCAGCTAAATGTGTCAAAAAAATGCCAATAATACGTAATAGCGTTAAATTAGGAAATTTTAAAAGATGTACTTTTTTTTGTTAAGATTTCATGTCGATTATATATGTGACTAATGCTGCCTTTTATATAGTTTTGACGATGCTCTTCTTTACTTAAAGTCTAAAGAGTAAAAATATACAAATTTAAGTATGTTTTTACTCACTACAAAATATGACTTTTTTAAAAAAATATTTATTATGTTTTTTTTCAGTTTTTATCTTCGTATGGCTGTTTAATTCTATAAAGAGAAATATTAATTAATACAATTAAAGCGATAAAGAATAAGATAGATATATTTTTAGGCACACAGTTTAATTAAGTAATATGTTTATTATTTAATTAAATAAGTTACTTATATTTTGTATACATAAATATGCTGTTTTTACTTCTTTTTTCACTCAATAATTCACTTTTAATGTTTGTTTTTATTCAAAATAGTTGTATCTTAATAGAACTATAATTTATTTTCTACAAATCAATTTTGATTTCATAATATTTAGTTGGTACAAAATAAATTCTCAATATATCACAAATGAAATTTTATATAAAAATAATAAAATATGTTTTACACTTCTAAAATTAATAATTACAATCTATATATATATATATATATATATATATATATATATATATGCCTCTTTGGCTTTGTACAGAAGGAAGTTGTGCAGTAAATTGTAATATACATATTCTGCAGAAACTAAAAGTTCCAATGAAAGATGTCTAAGTGAAGGTTGAGCTCGCACGTGTTTGAATAGGCCATATTTCTTCAGAGAAAATTAATATACACGCTACTGAAAATATTTTTTAATTAAAAGAATATTATTTTCTTATAGTGTGCAAATCTCAAGTAATTAACTTTATCTATTTTGAGAGGTATGATAAATGGAAAATTTGAAACGAAATGTTAGCATTTGTGGATGTTTAAGAATGTTAGGTTTCATTGAAGGATCCAACTGCATCTTTAAAATCCCAATTGCAAACACAACCATCTATTAATTACGTCATCTCATCACAACCTGGACAAATTATATATACATGTCATTTAGATGAAAACTCAAACAATAAAAAAATATTATATAAAGAAAAATTATAATAATTATTGTTGTTATTTTGATGTTATCCCTTTCCCCTTTCCACCTGGATCAGCCATTGGAACATGAGATTGAAGATTTAATATTAGTTTGAATTGTAGGTGGTGCTGGTCTAACAGTGGAAGACCCAAATAATTAGTGATGTCGTGAAAAGAAAAGGAAATATATAAGCCAAATGTCACACACACACACACTCCCATTCAAACAAACTGTTCTTATCAATTACAAAATCCAAGGACCAACATTTTTTGCAAAATAACTGTGGTCTATACCACTGAATGCGATGTGCACTCTCATACCAACTTCACTCTCTTTACACATAGGACCCATCTAAATTACAATTTCACCAATTTTTTATCACCACACCTATCAAATTATATACGTATAAACATCAATCATTAATAATATACGTTGTTTTTGTATAAAACATCAGTTGTTATAAAAATCTTCTGAGTGTGTTCCGTCCATAAAATAATAGTAGTAGTAGGTAAAACTCACTCCAGCTTTTTGCCTTTATAGTCAACCATTACCAGCCCCCTTAACCATTTTTTGACTTCAACCTTAATCTGCTCACTACAACACTACCAATACACGCTGCCATTAACTCAACCCAACCTCTTTCCCATCAAAATTCAATATATATTTACATAAACCATTTTCTAAAATATAACAACACCTGTAAGAAAAATCTATCAATGTTTTTCACTGAATTTTTATAAATTTAAATATAGTTGTGACGTAGCTGTAATATATATATAAAAAAAGAAATGAAGACATGCATATGCATAGATTATTAGTTAGTAAGTTAAAGCACAGAACAGAGTATACTTTTCTTGCTTTTGTTTCCACAACCATAAATAGCTTCTTCTTCCATCAACTTGGTGACTTCCTTACGTAAATTCTCTCGGAAGCAACCTTCACATAACAACACTCTCCCCAAAACACAACACCACGCTTCGCTTCCACGCACGCACCGTGCCAAACCCAACCATGCATCGCCTCCTTCTCCTCTTCATCTTCTCCGTCCTCGCAACCCCATCTTCCTCCGCCATCGACACCTTCGTCTTCGGCGGTTGCTCCCAGCCCAAGTACACGCCGGGTTCGCCCTACGAGAGCACCGTAAACTCGCTCCTCACCTCGCTCATCAACTCGGCCTCCTTCGCCAACTATAACAACTTCACCCTTGCCGCCGCCTCCTCCGACACCGTCTACGGCCTCTTCCAGTGCCGCGGCGACCTCAACAACGACCAGTGTTCGCGCTGCGTGGCGCGTGCGGTCACTCAGCTCGGCACGCTCTGCTTCGCCTCCTGCGGCGGCGCGTTGCAGCTCGAGGGCTGTTTCGTGAAGTACGACAATGCGACGTTTGTCGGAGTGGAGGACAAGACGGTGGTGACCAAGAAATGTGGGCCGTCCGTTGGGTTGACCTCGGACGCGTTGACTCGGAGGGACGCTGTGCTAGCGTATTTGCAGACGCCCGATGGGACTTACAAGACCTTCAGGACCAGCGCGTATGGGGATTTTCAGGGTGTGGCGCAGTGCACCGGTGACTTGAGTCCCACCGAGTGCCAGGATTGTCTCTCCAGTGCCATCCAACGGCTCAAAACCGACTGTGGGCCCTCCCCCTGGGCAGAGATTTACCTCGCCAAATGCTACGCGCGCTACTCCCAGGGTGGCTCTCACTCGCGCCCTAATAATAACGGTAAGCGTAAAAACTGCTCCACCGTGCGCGGTGGTGTGGTCATCCCTTTCGACTTTCTTCTTTCCTTGTGTGTTACTAATCATTTCTCTAACTTTTTATGTTTTTAAAAAAATAATAATAATTAATTAAACAAATTGACATTGCTTAAATAGTTTTCGAATTTCGTTTTTATGATGTTACTTCACACTTCAAAAAGGTGGTACGTAGTTGGGTGTAGAAACTGAAAACTGATCTGGCAAATGGTAACGTGTTTTTGAACTCAATTTAGTTCCACGCTCTGTTTCCTTTTACAAGAGAAAAACGTTCTGTTCTGTGTGTTACCGTCAACTTATGTTTGAACAGGGGAGAAAGAACAGGGTAAGTAAGACTACGGTTTTTTGTTTGATGAAATAAATCATGTAAAGTATTTTTATATAGATCGTACATTTTTCTCAGTATTTGTGGGCAACAAGGTGTCTGTTGTTTGGTTCGTTGGTATCATTTTTTGTCCTAGATCGGAAATTTCCATTAAGTGTCAGTGATGGGTTCACTAGATTACTCGTGTAACTGTTAACTTTTTGGCTTTAATTTACGCGAGTGAGCTAATTATTTATTCAAAATTATGTGATTGTCATCATTTCTTCTTTCAAGAACGTATATATCTGAATTTTCTATGTGCTTAACTGCTGCAGTGCTCCTTTTTATATTCTTTATCGAAAGTTATTCTTTAGGCTCAGCAAACGAGGAGAATAAATGATAATTGATACTGGGAATATAAAAGGGAAAAAGTAGATGTGCAAATTTTTGCTTGGTCTACCATGATTTTGCCTCGTCAAAGTGTTTACACAGACATTCATTCCAGTAACAACTGTTGGACGATGATGATGTGCCCCTTTGATTTCATCAAGAACTATGACAATAGATTACCATTTGAACAGAATAAAAAAGCATATTACACTTAATACAGTACACAAGATCGGTGATGAATTCGGGGAATAATAACTCAATTTGATTATGTGTACTGTTACAGCACTATTTTACCAATTTTCTTACTTAATATGAAAAATGCAGATGACAGCAATCACAATGATGATGAGATCGAGAAGACACTCGCCATACTGATTGGACTCATTGCCGGTGTTGCTCTGATTATCGTTTTCCTTTCCTTCTTGTCCAAAGTGTGCGAAAAGCAGAAAGGTATGGTTCCTGTTCCTATGCATCTAACTGTATTTTCTTCAAGTGTTTGATTTATATTATGACAATGCATCTCTTTATCTGAATTATGCAGGTGGTAAATAAACAACATAATATCTGCACAGTACTGGGATTGAACTTTTGCCTTTGCTTTATCTTTCGGTAGTTCTTTTGCTACTCTTAGTCCCTCGGTCTCGAATTTCCTTTTTGTAATCGATCCATCTTATTCTTATCTTCTAAGTTTCGTGCTTAGTTCCTTTTATAAAGAATACCAGTGAAGGTATAGATAGAAAGATGTTACGGAAAAGTTGTTCCATGAAACAAGTCACACAATGGGTTGCAATAAGGAGAAAAGGCTCAAAGATTCCACTCTCTGTGACCATTCGTTTTCTTGTCTAGTGTCCACCAACGTGTACAAATACTGAACGCTTTAGTGAAAACTGCAGCATGCATGCTTTGTTATAGGCTTTGAAGGGTATAATAATCAGAGTTTTTTTTCTTACTTTTCATGTTAATCACCACCAAGAGCCTTACTTTCGATCCCAAAAGTGATAATAAGAAAAAGGTTTGATGAAATTTCTGTCAAATCGATGTCCCAGTTTGTTATCATTTGCGACTTATGAAATGGTCATTATAATCATCCCATACCAGATATGCTCGTGCTCGTGCTCGTGCTCGTGCTCGTGCAAATGCAGGTGTTAATTTATGATTTCTGTTTCATCCTTCAATAAATATACAACCAGATGAGAAAGTAGATGTACATGTACACCTTTTTCATTATCAATCGAGAGTTATTGTAATGATTAGTTTCATTAATTTTCCTATCTAACTTCATGATATATATACCCTGCAATTTTCATGCCATACGTTTTTCTGATAAAGAAAACATTCAATACTGACCAAGTAAGGATGCCGAATCATGATCTTGCAATGATTAAGGAAATATATCATCATCACTCTATTATTTTACGATAAAAAATGGACCATTGTGGCATCAATTTAAGAGAAGAAAGGATTAGATATTTATATAAGGTACTAATAATTAACAGAAGCAAACAATGTTGATGAAATCGCTCCGGAATCTTCGTTCTTCTCTTCCCATCTTGGTCTAACTCCTTCTCCATCATCGATTGCTTTTGGGGTTGGCTTTTGAAAAAGGAACTTATTTTTGTCCTAGTATATGCAATTCTTGGCTCCACTTAACATCATTACTTACTTTACTAACCCTTTTACTAATCTTAATTATGGAAACATTCCTTGTCTCTCTTTTCTTAAGCAGAATATACGACATACGACAACACCATACTTCACAAAGGTTATAAAACCCTATCGTTTTCGTTGTATTTTACATTAAGGAAGTAGAAACGATGGCGTTGAGCAAAGAGGAACGTTACGCAGGCTCACCAAAAACGAAATAGGAGGATGATTATAAAATATTTAACTCAACTACCAACTTTGTATCTTAATAAGTTGTTGGTATGAATTGAGTAGTAGTTAAAAAGGTAATGAAAAAAATAAAAATAACAGTGGAAGAGAAGATAATGGAAAGAAAGAAAGTTATTTTAACAATTATTTTTAACAACTTTTTAATAACATATACGTGACAGTATATCATTGGTCTGTTTTTAAAATTTTTTAAACATAAATTCAAATACATCAATAATAACATGTGTCCCATTATAAAAAAAGTTATCAAAAAATGTTGTCAAAATATCATCGTCAAAAAAAAAATGAAATAGACGAAGTAACTACCAAAAGTGATTATAGCATTATAATTTGCATAGCGAATTACGGAACAACTAGTTTTGGCTTGTTGCACCTTTGAAAAAGGATATTGAAAAAGGCGTGTAAAGCAACGGTGCTTACACTTGCTTCTTCGTTTTGCAAAATGGCGTTATTGGAAAAGGTAAGATTCTGCTTTTGATTACTTCTTATCTTATTTCAATACTACCACACGAAGCTTCTCATTGAGTCTTTTTCGATAATCATACCTAAATGGAAAGGCCTATAAGTTCTACCGTTTTCCTCAATTTAAAATTATTTATGAATATTATAACAATTATATATTTATTTATTAATTTTAGTGCACAGGAAAGATTTGGGGATTGATCATGACGTTGGGTATAAGTAAAGTAAAATTGAGGGCTGTGGTTAGAAAAGTAAAAGGAGAAAGTCTGAAGGCTTTTACCTCGTGCACCCCTCAAACGCTGTTTCAGCTTTTCTATTCCCACCTCGGTTTTCTAAGTTCATCACAACATATTCTATTTTTGACAAAAATAGAACAATCATAAAATATTTTTGGAGTACCATTACTCATTGGTTTATGGCCCAGTTTAAACAAACAGTCATAGACTTTCAACTACAGCTACCTTTCGTTTTGTGATATATTTGTAGGGTTCAGGGGCTTTTCATCACTTTCACATCTTCAAAACATATATATTTTCTTTTCGAACTTCTATATAACAATAACAAATTCAAATTTGAATGTTATTTCACCATCCATTCAAATAGGTTATTTGAATTACTAAACATTTGTATAAATACATTCCGACATCATAACATGTTATTTATCATGATTTTTAGTAAACGATTATATTTTGTGAAAGTTTCACTACTATCTTTTTTAATTAATTCATCTAGTTTTAGTCACATTTCATGTATTTCGTATCGTAGTTATTATATCAATTTTGTAAGATGTTTTATTTTAAAATTGGTACTTTTTGTCAAATTAATTATGACCACAACTTTTCAACAAACAATCATTTCTGCTGAATAACAAACATTCCAACTTATTTTACGACAGAGTGTTCCATAATTAGAAACTAATTTTTAATTACTCAATTTAAAAAAAAAAAAAACATAATCATTGATGAATATGAAATTGTACTTTTGACTCCAATCTCGTGTTATAAATTTCACAATCCTTTAGCGTGGATTATAATTTCATAATGCACATTTTTTTTCCAGCAGTTTGATTAATTCGAATTGTGTAATTATAACTATTTTTTTATTAGAAATAAAATATACTCTTAGAGAATCAAAATGAGAAGTTGACTACGACATATGTTACAACAACAATTTATATCACTCATTCTTTTTCGTACTTTTCAGTTTGGAAAACAAAATTATTCTCGTGCTATCTTCCATAGAGACATGCTCAAGTTTCACCTTGGTAAAATTATTGATTAAGTTTTTGACAAAGTGATAATACTGAAACAATAAAGCATCATTGGCCTAATAGTCCTATGTCAAGTGTATTAGTGTGAGCTGGAAATCGGTTTGGCATATTGTTCAATTTATTCCCACTTCTCTAACTAAAGTAAGACTGGCTACGATAATTTCATATTTGGTTTGATTGTTGGATGTCTTAAAGTTGAACTGTAATGACTTTTCTATCAATACATCATTTGCTTGTTCAAAGATTATAATAGTTTTTACCTCCCCTTCAAATTGAAAGAACCGTCTACATATAACATTTACCACTCGTCTTCTGGTATATGAATACCTTGTAACTCATTAGTAAAGTTCTCCAGATAGGACGCTTTTATTTGCCCTCTCGGTTCATAATGAATGTTGAATTATGACAACTCCACAGGTGTGATGACATTTATCCTACTAGGTCAAACTTCTGCAATAGGTAGTTAGTCTTGAAAAATACTGTATGACTTCGAAAACAAGGCCTTGGCCTCATTATCGTGACAATAAATAACATCACATTCTCCACCATCTAGTACATAATTTCAACATCTTGAAGGGTTTTACTAACAAAGTACATGGGCTTTTGTTTATTATCAATCTCCTAACACAAGAGTTGCACGAATGACATTTATAGCGACCATTATGTAGACCAAGGCTTTTGACCTTATGGTCGTGGATTTGGACATCATGGTGGACGTTAATTGTTCTTACAAGACCAAATATATCATGTGGAAACTCTAAAATCACTTCAAACACTTCAAACCATTAACTTTAGGAGTACTCGTCCTTTCTAAGAATATTTGTTCTCCTTAATTCGGATAAGGGTTATATTTGCATAAATATTTCAATGTTAAGTCAACTGAGTACGCCAAATAATAATAAATGTGATAACTAATAAACATAATTAATATACCTCATAAAATGTGTTATTTATACTATTGTTCATGATTTCTTACTTAAATAGGTCAAAACCATGTGATTAATTACTTGTTAATTTCAAATTATCATAATTAATTATGAATAATACAATTAATTAAATGTCATTGTAGACTAATAAGACCAAATATATGTCATCTTAATAGACTAACATGTATTCGACTAAAAACTACTATTCCAGAGTCTAAAGATAACTTGAATATATACAATACAATAATATAATTACATCTTACAAAAACTATAATGCATCCGCTACTCTTCTAAACTGTGAAATTTTTTATCTACGTTGAATCCATTAAAAAATATTACTTTAAAAATAACTTGATTGTCTATAAAGCAACAATCTCCAATTACAATACAATGGACGAGGTGTAAGCGAGAGAAGTGGAGAGCAAAGGGTAAAGTGAGTATTTAAAAAGACTGGGAGTATAAGGAGGAAACACGGGGTGTAGTAAGTAAAAGACATTCTGAAATTGAGGCCTCAGTGATTTACGGGTCAGGGAAGAAGTGGGTTACTTAGGGGAGGGTGGTGTGTGACGTGTGAAGCACGTGTCTGCTGGGAGTTGAATGGAAATGCGAAACGGTGGGCTATAAAAAGCTTAATTTGCGTGTCTGTTCGTGGAAGAAGCACCTCTTTCATTGGAATTGTAAAGGAAGAAAGAAGAAAGAAGAAGAAGCATCATCAGAAGCTGAGATCTAATCTCATGGCGCTAGAGTGGGTTGTGTTAGGCTACGCTGCCGCCGCAGAGGCCATAATGGTTATTCTCCTCACGATCCCCGGCCTCGATGCCCTCCGCAAAGGTCTGATCGCGGTCACCCGCAACCTGCTGAAGCCGTTCCTCTCGGTCGTCCCCTTCTGCCTCTTCCTCCTCATGGACATTTACTGGAAGTATGAGACTCGCCCCAGCTGCGAGGGTGAATCCTGCACCCCCTCCGAACACCTCCGCCACCAGAAATCCATCATGAAGAGTCAGCGCAACGCCCTTCTCATCGCCTCCGCCCTCCTCTTCTACTGGCTCCTCTACTCCGTCACCAACCTCGTCGTCAAGATTGAACAACTCAACCAGCGCCTCGAACGCTTGAAGAATCGCGACTGAAGCGACCGCAGATAAGTCTGTTATTCCATCCCTCACAAATATGTCTCCTCTTGTTCTGCCTTCTACTTCTGCGGGGAAGAATTCGTTTACGTCGATTTCTTTTTTTATTTCTAAATCCGTGTTTGCACCGAGACAGTTATTGAGTTTATTCTAGTGTTACTTTTTTCTATGCAACTTCTACTTTCGCCGCCTAGGGTTTCTTTTGGGGATTTTCTTATTTTTCCGCTGCGGGATCCAATCGCGTCTACCTCGTCCCTCTCTTGTATCGTAGGAAAGCGTGATTTCGATTATTCTCCGGTGTTATCTGAAATGCGTGCTTAATTTGATTATGCGCGTTATTATCAATTGTTATTGCTGTTTGTTGCCATGGGAATTTATGCACATTGTACGTTACAACACGTCAATTGGAGTGTGATAAAACGAAAACTGTCAAGTGTCAAACCTGAATTTGTTAATTTTTGTTCAACAACATGTGCAGCTGAAGTTGGATTTTGATTGATTGAATTCGGTGACGTATAAGGAGTTCTACCATCTTGCTATCAAATTCTCTTTTTCAAGTGCCGAGAGCTCTTAAATTAGGAATGTGATCTCTAACATTGCAATGATTGAACCTCGCATGACCCTAAAGAATGTTAGTATTCGTTATACTCAAATTCTATGTAGGCTTCAAGTTTTAGCTCTCGAATTTTTGTTTTGTAGAGATTTTAAGATTGAAGACGTAATGAGCTATATCCCCATTTTTGAATATACCACTCTATTATCTGCTAAACCAAATTTTGTTCTGGTGTTAGTTTTATTTTAACTCTAAATTCCGTTTTGGTATAAGCTGCTTAATGTTAATTGCTAACATGGTTTGGCATGCATTGTTATTTTGCGTCCTTGTTCCCATTTTTTACCAAGTGGATATATTCTAATCCTGAAGGTGAGGCAACATGCAGAATCTCGTTCTGTTAAAGTGCTTTGACATGTTAACTGTAATGCTCTGCTATTTTCCTCTGCTTTATTTTCTTTAATATATTGCTTTTCCATATCTTTAGTTGTCTTCCGCCAAAAGCTTCTTAAATGCTATGCTCAACAATCTAACCAATGGTTAGATTATTCAAATTTGATATATGTTTAGTTACCATATATCAAATTTGAATAAGTTACTCTGCATTTTTTGGAATCTTTTTTCATCAACACTTTTAAAGCATTCATACTTTTTTTCCATAATTTAATTTTGTAGATTACATAATTAACTTGCATATTCATTCTTGCTTTTATATATATAACGTTGTTTGCATAAACATATTGATGTTATGTACCCAGCAAGCAATACTGTTTAACTTGAAAGAACCTTCCTAAAAAATCTCAGGGAGAGATGCCCTAAGTTTTCAGCCCAAGATTTGTTATTTCTTGTTTTGGCGTGAATGGTGCTTGATGCCCATATGTTCAACACATGGTAATTGAACCTTTCTTATGTTCAGTAATTTATTTTTGGTGAACCAGAGCATGTTTTGGGTTAAAGACTAATCGTTGGAAGTATTGAGATTATTTACGAAGACTATTTACAAAATCAAACAAAGCTTATAGCTTGTAAAAAATGTTTTGCAGTTAAATAGAATAAACAAACAATAAAACATAAACTTCGTTTACTTTTACAAGACATTCGTGAACTAAAGATAATTAAAAAATAGTTACTAATTTAACGGAAATCATTCTAGTTTGAAGAATGTATTTATAACATTTTAATAGCTTAAATTAGAGAAAATGTTGCGTATTTTTTAAATAATTATAATTAGTAAATTGGAAGGCAATTACTTAATTTGATTCGGTTCCGTTCCAACAAGATATTTATATTTTTCTCTAAGTTTAACATGTTAAGAAATCATTTATAACAAATTTGAAAATATGAAAATGAAAATTTTAAGTCATCAGTTTTGAACATTTAGCATACTCAATTTTAAGAACACATTGCATACTTTTTAGATAACAAGATATAACAAATTTGATTATCATTTTTTTTTAATTTTTGAATTTTGAAGAACGAATTTATAACATCTTTTAAAATTTTGAAATTTTAAGAAAACATTTATATTATATAATATATATATATATATATATATATATATATATATATATATATTAATTGAATTGAAATTACTATTTCAGTTAAAGTTTCAATTATTAATATGCATGCCAAATATAAAACTTATAAATTGAGTTAAACATTTACTTTAATTATCTGAAATTTGAAACAAATATTTAATGTAGGTAACATATAAAGTTCATAAAATTAAAACAAACAATTAATTTAAGTATATGATGCTCCTAATTTGACTATTTAAATTTCTAATAATTAAAAAGGTAAAACAGCACATACATCACCGTCCAAAAAAAAAAAATAATTAAATCAATATAAAATAAAATAAAAGTATGTCATTACATTAGTACTAAATAAATTAATCAATTTCTTCAACGAAGTGAATTAATTAACTATCCAAGGAAAACATTTTAGATTGGATAAGTCATATATGTAAGTTTATGTAACCATGTGTCTGAAACAAGTAACATATAATTATTTTAATTGAATGAACACTTTTAACTTCAAGTTTTCTGTCTCCTTTGATTCAAACATCCAGTTGTTGCAAAGCGGAAAATTAATTTATGTCTAAAAGTCACTTAAACGCGATTATCTTTTATTGAGAGACCCCTAACACTGAGAAAAATAATAATAAATAAAAATAGGGCGAATGTCTGAGAAATTGATGTTTATGAGGTGGCTCAACCTTATTGGACAAGTTTCCTCATAAAGTTAAAAGGGTGTGAAGTCAACCCCTGCACATTCTTCTCTTCTGTGTTTTCTTGCAAGATTCTATTTTTTTGGTTTCTCTTTTCGTTTTTCTTCTTATCCTCTTCCTTGTACCCACTAATACTTGTTTAGTTTCTTGATTAGTTGTGTATCTTTTATATTCAATCTCTCCAAAATTCACCGTAAATTTACGCGATTTCAACCCACTGATCTCTTCTTTTAACCCTTCCCTTTGATCTGTTACTGTATTCCATAGAATTTTGGTTTTCAGCCATGGGCGACATGAAAGACAAGGTTAAAGGGTTCATGAAGAAAATGAACAATCAATTCTCTTCTTCATCATCTGGAAAATTCAAGGGCCAAGGTAGAGTCCTCGGTTCTTCTTCTACACCCGCCAATTCCAATCCTACCCCTCGCCCCATTCCTTCGCTCAACCCTAATTCCAAACCTTCCTCGACCAATCCCAAACCCACTTCAACCAATCCCAAACCCTCGCCCCACAATACGGAGCCCAGTAGGAGTACCGAGAAGCCTCGCAAAGATGGTGATGGGTTTGACCCGTTTGATTCTTTGGTCACTAATTCTAACAGATCTCAAAATGGGTATTCACTGAACGTGTTTGAATGTCCCGTTTGTAAACAACCTTTCGGGTCCGAAGAAGCTGTCTCTGAACACGTGGATGGTTGTTTGAGTAACCTTGTTGAGCGTGAGCCTATAGGTGATGGTGGAAACGGGGTTTCAGAGAGTGAGATTGGGTCTAACACTGATGGTGAATTGGAGGTTTGTGTTGGGACTTACGTTTCGGGGAATCCATCTGAGGGATCGGTTGATATTGTTCTCAGACTGTTGAGGAATATTGGTAGGGAACCTGAGAATGTGAAGTTTAGGAGGATCAGGATGAGTAATCCCAAGATAAAAGAGGCTGTTGGTGACGTTGCTGGGGGCGTTGAGTTGCTCAGTTTTCTGGGGTTTGAACTCAGGGAGGAGAATGGAGAGACATGGGCAGTGATGGAGGTTCCCAGAGAGGAGCAGATAAAATTCATCAAGAAGGCAATTGCGTTACTGGAATCACAACTTGTGCAGCAAGCATCTCCAAAGAGAGAGGATTCGGCGTCTGCAAATTCTGCGCAGACGGCTGTGAAGATCGAGCGAAAGCCAGTCGACAGACAGGTAAAGTTGTGTTGATAATGCCTCTGAAATGGCGCTATGGATAAACTAAGTCCATTAAACGGTATCTCATTTTCTTTTAACAGTGTGTCTTGCATTTAAGTCTAGACATTATCGATTTATTGCTCTGTTTTCAATTCGTATTCTGGCTGGAAACTGTGTTTGGGAATAGAATATATTGAGGATCTAGAAAGCCGCTGCTTGGTTTTAATCTTATTAACTGGATTAGGAACATCAAACAGCGGAGTTAAGAAAAGGATATGAAGCGTGTAATGTCATTAACTAATCATTTCCATTGAATTTGGTGTCAAACTCTAACTTTCATGCATCAAGTTGTAACCTAAGATTTCTTTGTTATAGTCTTTGCTTGTGTTTCTGGACGTAAAAGTCAGGGCCTTAGTGAATTGCAGGTTGTTTTAAGCTGTAGTTTATGGTTATATGGACATTCTGAAAATTTGGATTGATAACTAGGTCGTTATCTTCCTGTTTAATTAATTTTTATCATGAGGTTGATAGAGTAAGCAGAAGGCAGAGAACAATAATCCACAGTCTTCGTTAAAAAATTTAATTTCATAATCAGAAAAGGTTAAGCAAGACTACTAAATTGGGCAAGCTATTATAATGGTGCCCAAATTTAAACACCCCCAGAGAATCCCTTCCTAATACAATATTTCAAAAATGAAAAGTCGATGTTTAAATATTTTACTTTTTGAGTTTGTATCTATTGTGATTCAAAACGGATTGCATCAGTTTTAATTTATGCAAGGTTGAAATTTACTGTGTGTATATATTGCATGCTATATTTGTAATTTGATTTTAAGTCAGGCATGGACAAATAGGATCCAAAATGTTTTTTGTGAAGCCTCATAGAACTTCTTTAATTTTTTTCTTTTTCTCCGTTTGTTAGCCCTATAATTCCAAGCTAATATAGCTTTTGGAGTGCGTGCGATAACCTGCTGACTTGAATGCCAGTAATTTTCAGTCTTTGTTTTAGTTTTCTATCTGTTTACTTAAAGAGGAAAGGCAGAGAGACAGAAAACCCTAACTTAAAGAAGGATATACTTTGTTAATCACTAGCATATATAAAACAGTTGCGGAATCTGTTAACTGTGTGTGAATTCTACGTATTGTTCAAGTACTTCCATATGTGCATTAGTTATTATTCTGCAAAGCTCTATTTATGTACCATCACTTTCTTGTTAGTTTGGCGCTTTAGGACTTTTAACAATAATATAGTCGTAATGGACTAATTTTAGATTGAATACGCTGTTTTTTCCCATTTAAAATGGCTCTTATAGGTGAAGGTCTTCTTTGCTGTTCCTGAAAGTGTTGCAGCTAAAATTGAGCTACCAGATTCCTTCTATAGCCTTTCATCCGAAGAGGTGAGAAGAGAAGCTGAGTTAAGGAGAAAAAAGCTTGCAGATTCTCAGCTTTTAATCCCCAAGTCACTTAAAGAAAAACAAGCAAAAGCTTCCAGGAAGAGATACACAAAAACTATAATCAGAATTCAATTTCCCGATGGAGTTGTACTTCAAGCTGTATTTGCTCCGTGGGAACCAACCACTGCTCTCTACGAGGTTTGTCCTTTGCTTACTGGATTTGTTCAATTTTTTTCATTTGTTTTGACCTAGACTTTGTTTGTCCATGTAGCGATATGGTAATGTATCAAGTTAGCTTTACTTCTGGTTCTAAATGATTCACACTGGTATCTTAGATAGATGTCACTTAACTGCTTGACATGAAACGTTTAGATAAATGTAACGTTACTGCTCGGCATCAAACTTCTCTTAGAAACAGCGAAGCAAATTTTGCTGTGTCATGTGTAACTTGATTGCTTCTGACAAAGGATTTTAGGCATTCTGACAATCATAACCAGTAATCTAATTTGGAGCTCTGTTTTCAACTCAACCTGGGAAATTGTTTGTTGGAACGCAGGAGTCTCCCGGTCAACATTTTGAAATTTACAATTAGATGATTGCAGTGTCTCACTGATACAGTACTATAGCAAAACAATAGTAATCTAATTTAGAGCTCTCTTTTGAACTCAACCATGAAAATTATTCATTGGAACGTACAAGTTTCATTAATGCATATTATTGCAAAACATGGGTAATGTATTTTTTATATTTGTGTTTGCACTCAATCATGGAATTTATTCATTGCAATAAAATTGTTCTCCGCTTCATGTTTTTGATGGGCTAGTAGCAGTAAGCTAGGATTTGTTCCTCTCCATGCAAGAGGACGCACACCTTAACTTAAAAGCTTAAAAGAGCTGACGTGTTAAAGTTACAATTAGATTTTTACGATTGCAATTTACGCACACGTCTTTAGTTGGATAACATGGCCTATTTTTCATGGTAGGTAAACGCCTGTAGCACATTTTGAATGGATTTTGACCATTTGTTCTGTTTTCGTTCCCCAGATGTTTTGTCTTTCTGTTTATTTTAAGTCAGCAACTGAGCAGTTTTCTATTTTGACATGTTGTAATAGTTTGTCAGCTCAGCACTAAAGGAAGAAGGTTTGGAATTTGAGCTAATGCATCCTGTAATTGTCCAACGGCGTGTGATCCCTCATTTTCCAAAAGCAGGGGAAAATCCTAAAACAATAGAGGAAGAGGACCTGGTACCTTCAGCTCTAATTAAGTTCAAGCCCTTGGAAACAGATTCTGTTGTTTTCACAGGTCTCAAAAACGAATTGCTTGAAATCAGTGAACCACTTGTTAATAGTTAAGAAATTAGCTTTGTATGAACAATATTTTTGTTCTTTCCAGGGTTCTTTTAATTGCTGTGGACATATATACAAATTTTTATACTCATTTTTAGTTGACAATTTTCAATTAAACTGTCATACTTTGATATATCTCAGTACAAATAAATCACTGTGATGAAGCAATTATAGGGTTTTCCCGTGCTTTAATGGTAGAAGGTTTTGGAATACCAGCTGTATGTTAAATTCAAGATTCTATTTTTCAAACATATGCATAATTTTTTTAAAGAAAGTATTAACATACAGAGTTTGTTGTTGTGGATTGATTCTCTGCATCCATCAATAATTGGGACAGGCCATTTGCCACTAACTTTAGAGTGAGACAGTCCTAGATTACATCTGCTTTTGCTCTGTTTTATCCCTTTTTTTCTTTCTTTTTTGAATCCGCAGACAAACACATGAACGCCCATACATTCATTCAATTCTTCACGTGGATGGCGGGACACACTTTCTCTAAATATTTATATATACATGCTATCTGCAAGGAGTTAGTAAAACACTATTTATTATGGAAAAGTGATGAAGACCAAAGCAAATGATTGGAGTAACTGAGCTTTATTAATGTCATATGCATCTCCACTTCTATCTCAAATACTAACCCTAAATTCAAAAAGTCTGCCAAACAATCATTCCCTTCCCAACCACCTCTTAGCTTTCCTATTCTTAACTTCTACCTATATTATTCAATACTATCAATTTTAAGAACAAAAACAATTAAAAGTAATAATAATTTTAATTATGATATTCAATCTTATAATCACAATTCACAAAAGTGAATAATATGAAAATCACATTAGATCCTTTAACTAACATTCTAACCATCATTTATAGTACTTGTTTTACACTTCAACGCACAAATGGTCTCATTCATCAATTCAAAAACACAAATGACCTCAGCACAAGGCATTAGTTCATATAAAATCATATGATATACTACTTTTATAATTGTCATACCCTCTTATATTTTTATCTATCTATATTTATTAAAACACGTTAAAACTAAAATTTCCAAATTCAGATACAAGCTATAAATATATTATGTATCAATAAAAGAAAAACATCACCTAAGGCCAGATAAAAACAAAAATCTTTTTACTAACTTTTATATATATATATATATATATATATATATATATATATATATATATNTATATATATATATATATATATATATATATGTATATATATGTATAAGTGTCTAGCTTAAACTTTTGTTTTAGCAACCCACCACGGTATGATTCATTCATCAAGCTTAATATACAATATGCAATACGTATTATGTTATACTATATATTATTTCATATAATATAAACCCTTTCCGTTCCAATTATATAAAACATTACATTTACAGGTTATATAATATATGTAATAAAAACTAAACAGCTGGAATTGGCAAACTACTAAACCCCAAATTTTTAACTTGTATTCACAATATGCATTATTATATAATCCTTAATAGTATATATATTTTCTAGGTCTTACAATCCTAAATTAAAAAAGAAAAAAAAAAAACTCTTCCAAACTAACATTGCTTTTCCACCCACATGTTAGCTTTGTTCTTCTTAACTCCTTGTATATTAGACAATATTAGCATTTGAAACACTGGTGGATTTACTTTTATAAAAATGAGTTTAAAAAATAATTTTATGTTTTTTCTAAATATGTAGCTTTTTTTTTTTTTGTCTTTTTAGTTTCCTACCTTTTTATATATTATTTAAGAAGATACGTGAAGAAAATTTGATATCTATGAACACAACTCATGATAAATTATAATACTAAATTCAACTTAAAATCTTAAAATAATAAATTTTTAAATATTACTTTTATATATTTTTCAATTTCTTTTTATATTTATATAGAGAAAACTCACAACTTATACTTAAATTTATAATATGAGAGATAAATATAAACTTAATTGAAAAAAATTTATAATTTTTTATTGCATTCTAACTAATAGGTACAACAAATAGACAGGTTCTCTTTAAATTCAAGGTGGTTAACTTTATATGAGTTTTATTAAATTAAATTGATATCTTAATAGTTAAAAATTAAACATCAACTAAAAATAACATTAATTTATAAATAGATGGAAACATCTGATTTTGTAAAATTAAATTAAACTTAAATTCTTACCATTCACTAACCCTTAATCTTACTATTAATTAGCCAAATTAATAGCAGTCATTTGTGACCATCGTCATTAGTCAACACCAATGGTAAGTTAATGAACTATTTCATTTAGTGACCAATGATAATGGTAGATTTCTTAAATAAATGGATGATGATATTAATATTCTTTTGAGAATAACATATATGTTGAACAAAATTATTCTCATTAATCAACATTAAAATGAAATATTTTTAAAATGTCTTGCTTTTGTTTTAAAACGTCAATTGTATAATTGTATATTAAAAAACTTATATTAGAAGGTTGGTGAGGAAATGGAGTAGTTGACAAGCTAAATAAAGTATTCAAAGTATATAAGGAAAAAACGTGTTGGGAATTCTTCTTATACATGATGAGTTGTATAGGATTAAATCTGCATTAACATCAAGGAATTTAAGGTTTAAAAGGGTTTTAGATAAAAGAATTCCATATATAAATTATTTAATTTTAAAAAATACAACTTTTCATTTCGTTCGAATTTATATAAATTTTACAATCAAAATAATAAAAGATAAAATAACTGTCAAAATATTTTTTTTCTCAAATATGTTTAAATCTTTTCAAATATCATTACTTTTTTACAGCTAAAACATTTTTATTTTATTAATGAGAAACGTAAGTAAAAAAAAAAAGTCTTAAATGATTTATTTTATTTGAAATTAATTCTCAAATCTTTGTTTATTCATTTCCTTGAAAAGAAGAAAAAGTTCGAAATCAAAGTGACGGAAGAGAATATACTTTTAAGTCATGGGTTTAATTACAAATGAAAGAACGTGAAAAGAAAAAAAGGTATTTTATTATTTATTTCATTAATGTGTGTGTCAACTCATACACATTTATATTTATATATATTCACGTTATGCCAACGGACGATGAAAGATTCTTTCCATCTTTAGTGAAAGTGACACCACATTATTAAAAATAAATAAAAATATTTTTAATTCTTTTTAATAATTTTAAAATGTCGGAAATCAACATCAATCATTCATGTGGTTGTGATTATTTTTGTTATTCTTCAAAATAATTATGCAACCTTAGTTTTATAGATAGGATATGTTTTGTTTTCTCTACTTTGTTTTTTAGTGTGCCTTTTCCATCTTTTATATTTTTATGCCTTATATGTCAAACCAGATTTTAACATTACTATTTGTATACCCATATTTCTAATTCATAAAAATCATTAAACAACCAAATTAAATATAGTCATTTTTTTATAATAGAAATTAAAATTGGATATATACCTTAATTTTATGGACTAATCTATACAGTCTAAGATTTTGTTGTATATACAAAGGAAACGTGTATAATACATATTTGTTCGCATTTCCATTATGATATTAAAGTATTCTAACTTTTAAAAACAAAAAATAAATAATCTTGTAAGGATAAAAGTTATGAATTATATGATTATTTTCAAATTGAGAAGTTGTACTATCATATATTTTATTAAATAATACGATATTATTTGAATTATGTAAGGAATAAAACAATCCTTAAAAATCAATAATAAATGTGTTTTTGGTTTTTTAATTAAAATTAAAATTAGTTTCTTTTTAAAATTTTGAATTTATCTGATCTTTCATTTTTAAGCTTGAATTAATTAAATTAATGTGTTTTTAAAGTTAAATGATTAAATCAAGACTAATTTTAATTTTTATTGAAAATTAAAAAAAAACATATTTAATCCATAATTAAAATATATATATATATATATATATATATATATATATAATATAAAGGTGACAAGTGTCCTATTGTTATTTGTAGCATAATGATGGCTAAATATAATTTGGATATTTTTATTAAATAAATTTTAAAATAAAGGAATGACTTATTTATTTAGCCTTGGTGAGGACAACGTGGGACCGCTGCACATGGTTTCCTTCCCATTGTTTTAGTCATTTGTCACATTTGCTTTGCTTATAAACAATTACATGAAAATAAGTCACACGGCATCAAAATATATATATATATATATATATATATATATATATATATATATATATTTGTTTAGTAACGTATATAAAATAATTATTACTTTTAATATCTTATACGTAATAATTTGTAAAAAAGAAAATAGTAAAATATTTACAATCATGGAGATGGAAACATTTTTTTTTTCATTCATAATTTATACTCTTCACTTATTATTATAACTTTATATATAATTTACATTGAGCTAATTCATAAATATATAACTATACATTTTCACATTCTATATAAACTAAACTCACATGGCGGAGTTGAAAATATAAAAAAAATAAAAAAAAAGTGGTGTGGATCTGTCCACTTAGGCGATAATTTATTTATACTTAACATAATGCATCAAAACACATATATCAATGTACACATGCACTTTATGAAAAAAAAATAAAAATTGTCACAATATAATATAAAGTTTTTATTTTTAATTTATAAATAAATTATTTTAGTAGCTTTACCTGTGTAACATCCAATATGGTCATAAGAGGAGTTATAGGTTAATGTGAAGGTATACCTAAGAATATGTAAGATAGTATTATTAAATATATGATTCAGCATGTTAAATTTAATATCTTATCAAATATTGTGAAATTTGTTTAACAAGCAATTGTTGAACTTGGTAATGATTTGGTGTTTCTTTTGTCCAAAGCAATGCATGGACACAGTTTTCTTTTATAATTCTAACTTTTTTTAATGTTGTTGGGTTCTAAAATATATTTTAATAAACTTTACAAATGATTGATTATTTATTATACATATTATGCTCCTCAAAATTAAATTACCCATTAATATTATAGTATATACATCTTCATATATAACTCATTATATATTATATCTTATATATTAAAATATAAACATATATTTACTATTATAATGACATATTAAACTAAATAAAATTTGTACGCAAAAGACAAAGTAATCCTGAAAATCTTTTTTCTTTCTCGTAACATTACCTAAATGCAATTTAGAAACTATATATACAAGAAATTCCACTTAGGTCCATTCTTCTCCCAGTATATATATATAAAAAATGCATGATAGTTGTGTTGATTTAAAAATAAATATTTGTTGATATTTCATGTCAAATATATATAAAACGATTTTACAAGAAATTAGATTCAAAATTCAGCTCTTGGTATTAAAATTATAAATTAAAATATATCTTAATATATTTATATTTTTTAAATTTATTATATTAGTTATTATCAGAAAATTTGTTATTTATTAAATTTCTATTTTCAAACCGCTTATTAATGTTATATTATATAAGTGATTGGAAATTTTACTTACAAACTCATTTTATAAAATTGAATTAATTTTAATTTTTAATCCTTAAATTTGAAAAATTAAAATTTTCTTTTGAAAACCTTTTCTAGTTCACTAAATTTTATACTATCTGTGGTACTCTTTTGAACTTTCTTTATTCACAAAAATCTTGAAAAAGTAACATTTTCTTCTTTAAAATTGTAAATAAAGTTGTCTCAATTAATTGAGTAATAAAAGTTTATATTTATGTTTTATGAAATTAGACTTCATTTATTTTTCTTACCCCTGTTTCTGAAATAAAATTAGCAACAATTTTGGCCTGTGATTCATTTAATAAATGAAATAAAGTATCAATCTTTCTTTCACTGTTGAATGAAAGAATAATAAAAAGAAACAGTAGTTGTGCATTAAATGAGCTCACTCCCCGATATGGTTGACTTCACTATTTTAAATAGCATTAATTAGGTTTTAAATTTGATGTAATATTACATAAAATTCAATAACTAATTACCAAATTTGGAGAATTTACATCACGGATTTATGATATTGTTTTCTTTTGGTTACAATAATTATAAGATTTTCTCTGAACATATGAGTAAACCACAAGAATCAATGAAAGCAGAAGAGAAAGAATACTTATTACTTTATTCTTCGCTGCAGTGACACGAGTTAAAGTCGCCCCGTTGCGTGTCGTACACACGTGCGCTATTTCACCAGGTGTCAGTACATAACACTACTGTCACCGACAAAGTCTCGTAGTTGCTTATTTCTGATAATCAATGCAAGAATTTCGCACGTGGTCTTTTACCTGTTTATCCAGTCACTCCACCGGATTACCGGTAAACCAATCTCCTTTTATGACCAGTCTTTTCTTTTCTTGTAACATACGATTTAACGGTTAAGATCTCACGAAACTCGTGTGAAACACTACCCCATTGGACTTCCTTTTTTCTGATGTAGTTGAAACCTTTTACTTTCTTCTTCTTCTTTGTTTCTCTGTCTCTTGTTATTGTTCTTGTTATTGTGAGTAAGGAACAAGAGCTGCTTCTTCCCTTTTGTTTTCCAAGGAAGAAGAATTTTATTTTTTCTAAAATTTCACTGGGTTGTGCTTTTTGTCTCTGAAATGGAGAGAGATTTCATGGGACTCAACTCGAAAGAACCACCCACTGCTGTGAAGGAGGAGATCAACGTTGATGGCTACGAAGAGTCTGGCATGTTTCAACTTTTTCTTCCATTTTTAAATTTGTATATTTCATTGCTTTCTTGCAAAGTTCCACCCCTTGTGAATTATCCTCCGGGCTTCTTTTTTCAATTTCTGATTCAATTCTTCTTACTCTTTGATTGCCTGCATGTGGGTTGATTTATGTTAAAAAGTTATTTTCTTGTTCATAGATTTGCTTGGTTATAATAGTTTTTCTTTTTCTTTTTTGCGCTTTTTTTAACTTGGTAAGTTTTTCTCTGTCTGGTTCAAAAGTTTCCTTGTTTATTAGAAATTCAGGAGTTAGATTTTACTAGTGCAAATAATTAAGCTGTGACTTACTTTTGTTTATATATTTAAAGTACTGTATGAGTGCTTTGTGAAATTTTCAATTTGGGGAAAGAAATCGCTATCAAGTTCTTACCGGTTTTGTTAATTTGGGTGTGCTTCTAAACAAAGATAAGTAGAGAGATTTGCACATAGGCCATTAGGTCCTAATTGTGCTACTTGTTTTAATATCTGTTTTTGTTTTATCGCTTAAGGTCTATTGGCCAATTAACTCAGGTTTAAAGTATGCCTAGCTTATGTTGATGGCTATTTTTGTGGTGGGTATGTGTAGGCTTCACAAAGGGTTCCATCGCACAGTGGCCTTTTTCGAACAAAGTATCCGCCATTCCACATTTGATGTCTTTCAAGGCTTCTCAAGATGATAAGACTAAGAAGATGTTGTCTGGTCCCATAACAGCTGGTCTTTTATCTATCTTAAGTCAAGATGCAATTGAGTCTAGTCACAAACGCTCTGCCGGTGACACCCAGGTTAGATGCTACCTTAAATTAAATTAAAAGAGGTATATTTGTTTTTTGGGCATTATTATTTGTAATTTAATTTAAGTCAACTACGATAATATGATGTCTTTCTCCTTCTGTTTCATGTAAAAATTTATAAAAATTCTGCTTTTGCTTATGGCTGTCCTAAGCCCTTTTGGATCAGAACCTAACATGTGATTGTTGTGCAACTTCTCGTGCCTGGTGTTTCAACATCTAAACTCCAGTATCAGCTGATGTCTTTTTTGCCTTTTCATCCATTGATTGTTTGTTATTATAACTATTCAGAAATCTTTCAATCACGATGGGCAAGGTGGTCATCATTTTTCCCTGACTCCATTTCCAGTACAACATGATGTGAATTCTGTGCATCGTCCTCATGATGTGAAGATGTTTTCTGTTCCCAATCAAGCAATTTCAGTTTCCATGGGGAATCCATTCCTGAATAATCATTTTGCCACTAGTGGCCAGAATATGAATGGCACTGGTGTGAAGCAGCCATTACTTGGGGGAATACCTGTTTCTGTGCCCCATTTAGTTATTCCCAACGCTGGTGCTGTTGCTGGAATGGTTGAACCATGGTAATTTTAGTTTTTACCCTTCAATTGAATCGTGTGACAGTATACAAGTTTGTTTCTGTTTTTGATTTATGTTGTTTTTAAGTAACAGTATGAGACCATCTCCGCCTTCTGCCCAGCTTACCATCTTCTATGGGGGAACTGTCAAAGTCTTTGATGATATCTCTGCTGAAAAGGTAAACAGTATCGTGTATTATCTATTGATCAAGCCTTTATTGTGTTAAGCTTTTAAACGGGGCCATTTTTTTGCAGGCTCAAGCTATCATGTTGTTGGCTGGCAGTAGCGTATCTGTAGCTCCTAGCATGGTCCAGCCAAAAGTTCACATGCCAGTCTCGAAGTTGGCTGCTGGCGACGGTGTTCCTGCGACTCAACCTGCAAATTCGCCACCCGGCTCTGGCCTTTCAAGCCCTATATCTGTTTCTTCACATACTGGAGCACAATCAGGGAGTGGCTCAACCAGCACTGATGAATTTCTTGCTGCTAAAACAACTGGAGTTCCCACCACTCCTGTTAGCAATGTGGAGCCTCCAAAGGTAGTCAGTGCAGCCACTATGTTGACATCAGGTATGTTGATGATATCATTTCTCACACTTTTTGCAGACGATATGTTTCTTTAGTTCATCTTCATTTGTGTGGTCTCGATGGTCTTGTAGACTTATACATTAATGATGGTCTTGATATTATCTGTGTTTGACCATTACACCTGTTTCAGTTTAATGATTTCTACAAACCATCTGTTATGTTATGCAGCTGTACCTCAGGCTAGGAAAGCATCCTTGGCTAGATTTTTAGAAAAGCGCAAAGAAAGGTTAGTTTATATGCATTCTTACTTGGGTGGACGTAATATATTTCTTGACATAAGGAAATCATGCTTATCATCCTTGGACTGTTAAACATCTGGTTCAATGACTATACTACATGGACTTTCTAATTGTGTGGTGGTGCTCTCCCCCCAGAATTTGTTTGGTTTAACGGTAATCAGATGAATGGAAAACGAGTAATTTATTATGAATGTGAATGAAAAGCAAATCTAATCTTTCCTCCATCAATTCTTTCTTTTTATTAAGTGTAATAACTTTGATTTTGTTTCTCAGAAAAAGTTGCTTATATTGAAATTTTACACTTGCAATTGCAACCATTTACTATGATATTTATTTCGCTGATTGAATCAATCTAATTGTAAGGAGAAAACATTCATTGGCCTTATTTCAATTGATCCCTTATTCCATCCTGTACTCGCGAAAACTTGCAAGCATCACTTGAGTTTATAGGCTTGTATAATTTAAGATACTGAGTACTGATAATACAAGAGTGTGCTTCTGCTTTGAGTTTAAGATATGTAGCCTTGTTATATGCGCTCCTAGCTTAACCTTGCAGTTAGTGTAACGAAGACTACATGAAATTATTTATGAGGTTTGTGTGTTTGGTTTTGCAGGGTGACGAGTGCAGCACCATACAACCTTAACAAGAAGTCTGAAGAGTGTGGCCCTGCAGAATTTGCCGGTGTCATCTCAATGCAAGGATAGTAGCCACCAGCTTTAGGAAAGTATTTCTGAGAAACAATATTCTAGTAACCTGAAAGTGTTGTAAGCTGATATTTTGGTTTATCACAATTTATGCTGACATTATTCTCAAGTAACAGACTTCGTTCAGTTCATTGATAGATTATTACCATAGTTATTTTTGTTGTGTAGGGCTTTTACCTTGTTATTTTAAAGGTTGCTTGAATTTTAGGTTTAGCAATCGACAACTATTAACTCATATTATTTGTTTACATTTGTGGTGTAAAAGCCCACTTTATATATTTATTTATATCCGTACTTATTTCTTGTTTCTTTTTGTGAAAAAACCTAAAGAAACAAAAAATTCATCTACCTCTTTACTTACAATAAGCAATATATTAAAATATATTTTTCTTGAAACTGAGAAATGTCATTTGGTATATTAATTTGCATGTTAAAAGTTATTTATTGTATACAAGTATTTGAGATGGCAATCCAAATGCATCTTAAAAAATAGAAATGAAAACTGTTAAAAGTATATTACTAGCTTGGGAAAAAATTGGAGCATAGATTCTTGTGTAGATTCTTTCTGATTTTTTCTATTATTCTTCTACTATTCCTAATTTTTAATATATTTTAATAGAGGAACATTATCATTATCTCTGCAGAAAATTCAAATTCAAAAATTGTAGGGCATGGGTGTCTCTATCATAATACCATAAACAACATTCAGGTTATAGAATACTAGTGTACTTATTAATTATCTTCACCTCTTTCAACTGAACTTTGCTAACTAATCACAAGTTTAATCAATGAAGTTAAATATAGTTAGTGCATAATATAATTTTTTTAATATATATAAACAGAAGGTTATTAAAAATGTAAAATTAGATTCATATATGTTTATAAAAAATATAAAAAAAAAATGCAAAAGTTAATAACACTTTCAACAAATGGTGAATTGGATGTTTTTGGCAACACTAGTAGAAGTGGCTAAGATTTTTGCGTTGAAGTGATATTTTCGTGTGTCACACTTTTAAGTCATTTTCAAATACCCCAGCAATGCTTTGCTCAGTCTTGTTCTTTTACAAATTTCTTTCTAAAATTTTTCTGATACATTTTTTCTTCATTTTAAAATGGTTTAATAGCCAATTTTGTCTCCAGTTTCGTTGACAAATCTCAATTTAGTTCCTCGTTTTAAAAGTGTTTGAAATGGATCCCCACTTTCAAAATTTTGAGTCAAATTAGTCCCTTTTGTTAAACAGAAACAAATAGTCTTAAGGGTTTAATGATTTAACATAAGAGATATTATTTTATAGATATATCTATAAAATAATATCTATTCTGCCAAATCATCAAGCATTAACGTTGTTTGTTTCTATTTGACCGAAGGGACTAATTTGACTCAAAATTTTGAAAGTAAGGACCCATTTCAATCACTTTTGAAACGAGGGACTAAATTGAGATTTGTCAACGAAACTGAGGACAAAATTGGCTATTAAACCTTTTAAAATCTACCAGTTTTGAAAAGGGTTAAATATGTTTTTAGTCCCTGAAGTTTCACTGATTTTTGGTTTTAGTCCCTGCATCAAACATTGATGGCATTTCATCCTCTTAGTATGTAAACATGTATTTTTAGTCCCTAAAAATAGACCGCGTCAATTTTTCTATGATATGGCTAACGACCCTGCCACGTTTTTACTGTGCACTTCATGCCACGTCTTCACTGTGCCCTTAGAGGACCCCAATTTCCAAACCATCTCAACATTTTCCTCTGCCTCGAGACAAACAGAGACCCAAGGTCTCTTTCTCCTCAAACTATCCTAGGGCTGGGGTTTGCCTCCTTGGAACGCCGCCTGCCACCGTTCCCCTCCGACACCCACCGTGCCATCCGACCGGCCTCACGACGGACTGTCTGCCAGTCTCGGTGTCTCGGATCGGAGAAGCTTTCTCCCTCCGCCGTCGATCTCCGTCTAGAGTGAGCCCAACTGTCCGAGACTCAAGCCACAACGCCGCCAATGCCCAAAGTCACAGCCACCGCGAGCCATCAACAATGAAAACCTTTTTCTCCTCTTCGGTTCAGTGCGAGAAGCTCTTTCCCTCTTCCGCTGCGATTGGTCTTTGGAGCACCGTATTCCAATCATTATTATTTATGTGTGTTTTTGTATTTTATTTAGGGTTTCACATGATTTGAAACTTGGATTGGAGAGTTGATACTTCCCTGGGGAATATATTCTATTAAGAGATCTGAATTATACAGATTTATCTAGACGATTTGATTCTCATTCTCAGTGAATGTTTTTGAATCTTTTTCATCGAATGAGATCGATGTGTTCCAGAGGAGTTTGGTTGAATGGGATTTGATTCTATATTTTTCTTTTTTAAAACAAACTCTAGTTTTTGGATTTTCCTTTTTTTTTTCTCTGCTCCTTTCCTTTTGTCTTCTTTTCCTTTCCTTTCTGCAATGCCTTCTTCTATTATCTAACGAGCTTCGACCCAAACAAACAAAAATACAGTGCAGTTAATTGGCAAGGTTGGATTGATGATTGATGATTACGGAGTATCTATTCTATTCCATTTGAACACTTTTCTCTCTATCTCATTGCGATGTGATTAAAAAACTCAATGAAAACCCTAGGGATCTTCTCTTCGACCACTGCAGCTTCCACTGTAGGTGTATACAAAAAGCAAAGTGGTGATGAGTTTTGAATTCGGGGCAAGAGGTTACTATCATGACGAGCTTGGCTTTTGTTTTGGATTCACTATTTTCCTGTCGCGCTGCAGAGGGTGAATGCCTCTTCCTCTCGCGGGAACGAGAAAGGGGTTAAAATTTTTTTTAGAGAATACAAAAAAAACAATAGGAAGAAAAAAACACCAACGTGGAAGGCAATGGTTAGTGAAAGTGGAAGAATACATCACAGAAAAATTGACGTCGTCTATTTTTAGGGACTAAAAATACATATTTTCATACTAAGAGGATGAAATGCCATCAATGTTTGATGCAGGGACTAAAACCAAAAATCAGTGAAACTTCAGGAACTAAAAGCATATTTAACCTTTTTGAAAATTACATAAACATCTCCATCTGGGAACAATTTTCAAACATGGAAGACTTATTTCAAAATAATTAGACTTATATTTTTTGAGGTCTAAAAATAGGTTTGGAGAAGTGAATTTGTATACGAGCAAAAACATAAGAGTGACGACATGCATTTGTATTGCAGAGATAAAGTAACCTAAAAAAGAACACTACTTTACATAAGGGAAAAAGTATTAATGGGAGAAAAATAAAATAGAAATTTTAAAAAATGAGACAAAAACCGTTACAATGTTTAAAAGAAAAAAATACTTTGATACACTGTAAATTTTTTTACATTTGACAGGGTTCTTTCTTATTTATTTTTTTTAAAATACAAAAGTTTATACTTTTATAATTATTTTACCTTTATATTGTTTGTCAAATGAATGTAAAAGTATGTCATAATACCATTACTTTAAAGAACAAAAAAGCTACTTTAACAAAGTTTCTTTGACCCAGTTTTGACAACGCACGTGGCAGTTAGTGGTGCTTTTCAATTTGAATTTTATGATTGGGGAATATAACGTTGGGGTTATTTTTGGAAGGGGAAGGCAAAGAGAGAAAAATTGTTACAATGTTTAAAAGAAAAAAAATACTTTGATACACTGTAAATTTTTTTACATTTGACAGGGTTCTTTCTTATTTGCTACTTTAACAACGTTTCTTTGACACAATTTTGACAACGCACGTGGCGGTTGTCCATTGGTGTTTTTCAATTTGAATTTTATGGTTGGGGAATATAACATTGGGGTTATTTTTGGAAGGGGAAGGCAAAGAGAGAGAAACCCAAATGTTTTCCGTGGTTTTCCTTGAACTTTTGCATTGGCGTTTTTCCTTGAACTCTTTCTCATGTTGCCCTCTCATCTTCTCTTTTTCGTTCGTCTCTCTAGCATTCACCATTGTTGCTCGTCGAAGGTTGATGATTTTGTAAGGTTGAGGCTTTTCAAAGGTTGGAATTTTTCGTCTTCCCACATTGTCTCGCATTCCATGACCGAGAAAAGGTTTCAAAGGTTGTGTTGTGGCTTTTGACATTGATCGAGTAAAGAAATATGTATACTTAATAATTATTAAAGTATTTTTCCGCGCTCAATTGCACAATATACTTAATAAGTATAAACAAATTTTTCGCGCTCACGCTTATATCTTCCCGTTTCTCCGTCTGCACATTGTTCTCTATCTTCCAGGTTTTGGTCTGGGTTTTTTTGTTGTTAGGGTTTTTCGACGGGACCGTTCTTGTTCTTGTCTTCGTCGCACGCTGTTTGTTGCCGCTGTCGCGTGTCCCGTCATTGCTGCCACCGTCGTTCGTCGCTGTTGCTGTCATTGCCCGGTCACGCTCCCAAGTTCACCAATCCTTTGCTTTACTCCCTGTTCGATATCTTGACCCACATCACTCTCATCAAAACCAAACTGAGTTTTTTCTCTTCTAGTAGACCAGAAGATCTGAACTATCAATTACTGATGAAAACATTTGATTTCAATTTGGATAAATGGCATAGAATTTAACAACGTACAAATTTAAGATTTAAAAAGAAAGAGTGGACCACAGACATGGATTCCCAATTTGAGTTGGCGATTAACTCTTTAGGATTAAATATGCATTATTATTTATTTTTCATTAATACGACTTTTGTTTAAGTAATGTGACTGTCTTATTTTCAATTGTTTTTAGATGCTACTATTCAGAAAGCAATGAATATTCCTCAGGTGTAATTTAGCCAAATACAAACTTTTTAGTGATTAACAAGTACAAGGCTATTTTCGTACATGTGTATTTCAATAATCTCACTAGTTCAAAGCAAGAAATCATGACAAGTTCAATACTTAAACAATGACATGGAACAAGTCAAACGGATAAAATTGCTATGTTAAATGTGCAGGTAATTGAAGAGAGGATTCATTAAATAAGCAAAAAAGAAGGTTTGTTTCATGTATATTTGATTTTTTTTAGTATCTTAATATCTGAATTATTATTAACAAATTTAATTCACAGTATCGTAGAAAAAAATTGAAGCTGCAGCAGCAACAAGAAGAGCCGTCAGAACAACCAGAGCAGCAGGTGCAATTTGGATAAATGACATAGAATTTAAGACGTACAAATTTAAGACATACGTACAAATTTAAGACCTAGATATACCTACAAATTGAAGACGTACGTACAAATTTAAGACGTATTAAGACATACAAATATAAGATTTGAAATAAATATGATAAAGATAACTAGAATTGGTCTTTGACTAACATTATAGTAAAATCATGGACAAACACACATTTTCTGTTCAAACATTCACATGAGCGTATAGTAGACTTTAGATCCTGCAATTGAATAAATTTTAAAGGCATCACTTTCCACTAGTTGATATCCTTCATCTTCTTTCATCTATGCAGACTTGTTCCCAAATTTTGTTGTTAGGATTTTATGGTTGAACCTCGTATTATCAAGGTGACTCTGATTGATCCTGACACTAAGGTTCATAAATTCTTCGAGAACTACATTGATACAGAGTTATCCAAGAACACCTCTATTTTGTACAAACGATAGTATTATTTATCAAATTATCACAATAAATCTTTATTTTTTTTCTTATCATTCAATTTGAAATTTTGGTCTTTTTCTTAACAATGTGTAGTTTCAACATACACAAACCCTGCAAATGCTATAGTGGATGCGTAGACTGACCCAACTATAATGGCGGAGGCAAGATGTCACAAATAAATGCCAAAGCCCTAAATGAAAAGAAAGAAGAAGAATCTTCTTCAAAAAAGAAAGAGTGGACCACAGACATGGATTCCCAATTTGAGTTGGCGATTAACTCTTTAGGATTAAGTATGTATTATTATTTATTTTTCATTAATATTGCTTTTGTTTAAGTAATATGACTATCTTATTTTAAATTGTTTTTAGATTCTACAATTCAAAAGGCAATGAATATTCCTCAGGCGGAACTTAGCGAAATACAAAACCGTTTGAAGGTTTGTTTCATGTATATTTGATTTTTTTTAATATCTCAATATCTGAATTAATACAGTACCGTAGAAAAAATTGAAGCTGCAGCAGCAACAAGAACAACAGCCAAAACAACCAGAGCAACAAATGCAACAGATGCAGTCGGAACACCAAGAGCAGATATAAAATTTGTACTCATTTTTTTTCCCTGGGTTAGGTGTTACAATATAGAATAAGGGGAAAGGGGATTGGGGTAGAAGGGAGAGGATCGTATAAATAGATTAATTGTATAGTTAGAAGGGACTTTTGGATGAATTGATGTGTTGACAAGTATTGACATGTGAAGAGGGTTAAGCCTCTGTTTCCATGATTCTTACTATTAATAAAATTCAATTTCTTTTTTTCTCTGCGTCTTTTTCTGTGAGGAAGAGAGTTCTTGATTAGGTTCCCAATTTAGGAACCTATCAATTGGTTTGACCTACCGGATAGATAGAGAGGAGTGAGACCAGTGGTGGAGGGAAGATTGGATGGAAGACTAAACGTAGTGGAGGGCCAAAGGGAGGCGATGGAAATTGCGGTTGATAGAAGGAAGGTGCAGACAGTGGAGCTGCGACAAGAGTATGCAATAATATGTCAAGATTATGCAGTAATACGCCAAAATTTGCAAGAAATTATGAAAATGTTGAGTGGGCGAACCAACAACCAGGAGGGCCAACAGTCGGACGACAGCCAAGCCTCCGAGAACAAAATGAGACAAGAGGAGGACATGAGAGAGAGAGGGGGTGAATGCCATGAAAGGCAACCCAGTTGCAGGACAAGGGTAGAATTACCCACTCTCAAAGGGTTTGATCTTATGGGATGGATTGCTAGGGTAGAGACAATTTTTTAGACCCAGGGGGTGATAGAGGAAGAAAAAGTGCCTCGGGCATACAGTAGTATGGAGGGAAGTGCTGGCTATTGGATCCAGGAAGACTAAAGCCAAGAATTGTTCTTGGAAAGGATTGAAGAAAACTATAGTGATAAGGTTTGAAACCATTGTTGAGCTTGATAGACGAGTATGTACGAGACTTCAAGAAATTGACAGAACAAACGAAGAGGGTACCAAACCTTATTAAAAAAATAAAATTAAAAATATATATATAAACAGAAGGTTATTAAAAATGTAAAATTAGATGCATATGTTTATAAAAAATATCTTTGATGAAAAAAAATGTCAAAGTTAATAACATTTTCAACAAATGGTGAATTGATGTTCTTGGCAAGTAGAAGTGGCTAAGATTTTTGCGTTGAAGTGATATTTTCGTGTATAGCACTTTTAAGTCATTTTCAAATACCCCATACAGCAATGCTTTGCTCAGTCTTACTCTTTTACAAATTTCTTTCTAAAAATTTTTCTGATATATTTTTTTTTTCATTTTAAAATCTACCAGTTTTGAAAATTACATAAACGTCTCCATCTGCTGAGAACAATTTTCAATTTGGAAGACTTATTTCAAAAGAATTAGACTTATATTTTTTGAGTTCTAAAAATAGGTTTTTGGAGAAGTGAATTTGTATACGAGAAAAAAACATAAGAGTGACGGTATAGATTTGTATTGCAGAGAAAAATCACACCAAAGATTAATGCAAGAGTAACCTAAAAAAAACACTACTTTACATAAGGAAAAAGTATTAACAGGAGAAAAAAGAGAAGTTAGGAATTTAAAAAATGAGACAAAAACCGTTACAATGTTTAAAAGAAAAATAATATTTTGATATACTGTAAATTTTTTTTTTACAATTTTTTCTTATTTTTCTTAAATACAAAAATTTACGCTTTTATAATTATTTTACCTTTATACTGTCAAATGAAAAAAAATATCTTATAATATCATTACTTTAAAGAATAGTAAAACTAGATAAGTCATATTTCTTAGACAATTAACATTATAAATTTTTTATATTTATTTGATACTATTATTTTTTAATTTTTTTTTTAAAATAATACAAAAATTTATTTTTTTATAATTATTTTACACTTGGTGATGTTTGTCATAAAAGTATATCAAATAAACATATAAGTATGTGAAAATAAATGTAAAAGTCTGATATCCTACCATTATTCTTATATTTTTCTAGTGTCACATTATTTTTTTAATCGTTAATTATTACATCACTCATTCAATTATTTTTTGGGTCTAAAGATTCTTGGGGCCACATGACCTTGTAGAACCCACCTTCTTATGTCATAAATGTTAGAAAATTAGAAAAATGTCACGATCATGCATGAACAGATGCATTTTGCACCATAGACATTCTTGCAGTCCTTATCTATGGAGAAACTGTTGAATAATAGCTTCTCTCTGAACTTAACTTGCTATATAAGCTATTAGGCTTCACCACTCTATTAATTCTTTCAGTTCTTAAGTAATCTATGTTCAATGTGCATATTAATTTTGTTCTTAAAGTTATAGTACAGAATTCGCACACAGTCGATACTAATCTCAACAACTTGTTTTCACGGTATTATTACAACATTGGATTCAATGTCTGGTATATGGTTAGGAGTTGAGTCAGAAAGAAAATAATTAATTCATCTTATAGTTAATATTTTTCACAAATCTAAATCATTATCCTAATCAGGCTAATTAGAAAAATCTAATAATAATTGTTATTAAAGTAATTAGAAAATGTATTATTTTCTTGTAACAATGCAGATCGTGTCTGCAGGGTATGCAATTTTCTTTCAAATAATTAATTTTATGGGCCGAAGCAACTCGCCCACTTGATTAAAAAAAAAACATGAAAAATATTTTACAATATAAAATCTATTTTTAATCACTTTTTTTGATATTTTTTTTACAATACACTATATGATAATTCAATTTATTTCAAATATACAAACAAATTCAAATAAAATAATGACATATAATTTATTATAAAAAAAATTATTAAAAAAAGTTATTAACGTATTATAATCCTTTAATTAAAGAGCTAAATTTTTTTGTTAAAGTTACACTATTTCAAAGCGTAATTTGCACTTTAGAATAAAAAGCTCAGATCTTACTTAACCTTCTCACAATTTATATAATGTACCATATATGCAACCTGCATTGTAATATCTAATATTAAATAATTGTAATATTATTTTAAAAAATATATTTTAAATTTAATCAAATTCAATAAAATAATTTATAAAATAAAATTTGTATCTATTCACATACTATAAATTTGTTTTATTTTTAGTTAATTTAAAATCTCAAATTTTAACTATAATAAAAAATTTATTATATTTTTAATTGATTTCTAAGTTTGCGATCATTTATTTATTGTTATTTCATTACTTCTTCACTTTACACGTCTAAGGCAACTTTTTACACATAAATTATTAGTTTGTTTTTATTTTATTTTATTTTTTTTCTAACGAGTACGAGAATAATCTCTTACTCGAACAGTAATTATTAGTATTTATAGTTGAAAACATAATTTTTTTAGGATAATCAAGTTTTTTTTAACTTATTATATTTTTATCAGACTTTTTTATTTATTTTAAGTTTATTCAATTTCATTATGCAAATGCATGTAGGTGATAATGAGAAAGATCATAGTTATAAGAAATGAAAGATAAAATGCGTCAAATGTTATTGAAATTAAAACTAACAATAATATTTTTGAAGTCATAAAGATGATGATTAATTAAAACTATAGTTTTTTTTATGTTTTCTTATTAATGAAATATTTAATTTTCACAATTTTTATATAACAACAAATCATGAAGTCCAACAAACATAAACATTATAATAATATTGTTATTGTAATATTTGTATGTATTTTTACATATAAAATCGAGATAAAATAATAATAAAAAGTAATCTATTTTAAAAAAGAAAGAAAATAAAAAATTAAAAAAATAATATCTATAAAAAATTTATATATGTCAAATATCATTTTTCTTTTACCTGACCAAATATTATACCGGGATCAATAAATACTTTCATTCAATTAGGAAGAGTGAACTCAAATAATTTCTATATCTTTTCAGCATTGTAATAATTGAATATCTTATTCTCACCTTATTTTTTTGTCCCCTTATCTGTTTACAATAAAAGTAAATGAAGAGAAAAACAACAACAATTATATATGTAATGTATCCCTCACCTTTTTCTGAAATAAAAATCTAACTTTTCTATAGTCTGGCGCACGTGCATTACAGCCGTTGGATTCCATGACGTGGTGCTAATCCTAACTCTTTATCTTTACCATCACAAGCATCTTCAATGAGACTCTTTATAAAAGTTATTAAAAAATACAAAAATATATTATTTTAATGAATGCTTTTGATATATAAATTACTTAAAATGTTTTTCTAATAATTTTTTTGACAATTTTTTTATAATAATTTATATGATGATCTGTTTTAAATATACAAATTAATCAAATAATAATATGTAAAAAAATTGTTAAAGAAAAATTGTTAACATGGTATTTAAGAAAAATCATTAATATTGATATTTGTTTTCCATTTATACAGTAACTTTGTATTAAAATAATATTTTTATTTATAAGTAAAAAAATTCAATAAAGACCAGTAGATGTTATGCTTCTCTCTTGTTTCTTTCTCCTCCAGCTCACATGCTTCCACTCTCTCAAAAGGAGCAAACTTTCATTTCGTTTGCTTTTCCCGCACTCGCTAGGACATTTCCCAAATTCTAACTCTTCTTTCATTTCAATTTCCCTTCTTTTCAGTTTTTCTTTTGTGGGTTTCCTTTTGAAATTCAGTCTAAGCAGTGCTCCTTTTATGCTACTGCTGGACACATTCAACTCTCATGGCTATGCTGCTGCTGCTGTTCTTCATGCTGCCACTCTCAATTTCTGCATCTGGGTCTGGGGGTAAGTTATGCATCTGTGCTAATTTTTTTAGCTGCCATTTAGTTGTCGTTGATTAATTTATCTATGTTGTTCATGCCCCCAAAATATATTAATGCCTAAGTTTCATTTTCTTCTTCTGTTGGTCTTTGGTTTTTGTTTTCCCCCTCATTATATCAGCTTCATCCTGACATAATCAGTTCTTTCTGCCATTGAAAGTGGCATTGGTTAATTCCTTATTGTTTATGATTTAATCAATGTTTTCTTGTTTTCTCTATTGGATTGCATTTACATTATTGTTTTGAAATTTGAAGAGTGGAGAGAGAGAGAGGGGGGATTAGTAAATGGAAAGTGTCACTTTCATTTTTATTTTTAGTTATTGTTGTTCAAAGTAAAAGGTTTTATGCCAGAAAATCTTTTACTTTCTACAGAGCTTGCGATCTGTCCTTTCCCGTCTTTGGTGGGAGCAATGTTGTTGCGTCCCAGCTCATCACACAGTGTTACTCTTGCATTTGACAGTTAACTGCATTTTGTAAAAAGAAATGGACTAAAATACCCTTATTTTAGAAAACCAGATATGAATGTTGAAATAGGTTTAGTGACATTTGTCGAATTGTAGTTTTGAAACTGCCCAGAAAATTAAACACAGAGGTCCACAACAGTAAATGGGACAATCTGCCACCTACCATTTATAAATAAATGCTTTATCATGAAAACGTGCATTTTAGTCCTAGAATAGTCAATTAAGGTTACATAGAAGAATAACAAGTAATCTTCATAAATAAATACTCCTGTCTTTATATGGTTTTCTGGGTGTAAGTAACGTACTGTTAATACTTTCACTTCTGGAATTTAATAAGCATGGTAGTTAGAAAGTGATCTTGGTGATGTGGCGCGATCCCATTGACCGAGTTGCCAAATAAATTTTCAACATTTTATTTCGTAGTTTGCTAAAAAAGCGAATTTCTCTCTTCTGTATGTTGGCGGCTAGAAGAACTAGGTGCTGGTGATGTGAATGCGTAACCTACCAACCAGCATCATATGCGTGTGTTAAATATCCTTTTTAGCTAATGCACGTCTCTTAGCTCCTACCCTTACTGATAAGAACAAGAAACACATGGAGTGACGGGTAAAAAAGCTTACTTCAACTGTTGTCATGGCTTATGTCTCCATGATCAAATATGACCAATGCAATTGATTTGTCAACGGCCAATTCTAATTTGATTGCATCTAAGGATATTATTAGGTAGCTACATGAACAATTTGGCCATCTACAGACCCTTGTCAGACTTATTATTATTATAGTATCGCTGACAGGGAACCTAAATGCTTGATTATGACAGAACTACCTGCAATTATGAGGTACGTAAGACTGATTCCAACTAGGTTATGTTCTAGAGCTTAGGATCTGTAGAATTCAGGGTTATAAACTTATCTCACTTTTATTCGTGGATATAATTTCTCAAGCCTTTTAGACCATCTTATTTCCGAAAAACTGGGACAAGTTATAGTTCTTGAACGTTAGTGCTTCCTATTTCACTTGTGAAGCTGAGCACTGCCGCTAATCACTATTAGCAGGCTAAATCTTTTCTTAAGACAGGTGGTGTATATATTATAAACAGTAAAGTTATAGAGCCGACTTGTCAGATAAGTGAATCATTCTCCATTCCCTTTTCTTGGACCATATATGTCTCAAGAAGTACATACATTTCTTTGGCTGTCACATTGCATATTTAATTTTAGTTTTGGGGACTCTTGATAACCCTACCGACCAGCCGGTGTTGTCACTGATTACAATATGAAGCGTGCTCAATGAGTTCTATGAGATTTTTATAGAGAAATCCAGGATCTAGAAAGGGTAAGCGCATGTCAGGAAATCATAACTTTTACTTCTGAATCTCTGCTTAATGTCCCAGTGTTCCTCTTATTTCGTTTCTGAAGGTTTGTTGTTGATTGTTAATATATTTTTTTCTGAAAATGCAGGGTATTTTTTATCTACTTGATGTACATTATATTTAGATCGAGGATTTATACCTCATTGCTCTTGTAATTTATTCCATATCTCACTAAGTTGTACATCCTTATTCGTGTTTGGATTTACCATACAACTTTACTTTTTTTTTTATCTCTTTCCTATATCTTTATCTGTTGGTGATGGTTGCTGACTTTGAGTAAACTCGTGTTAAAATGAAAGTCCTTCATCCATACTCTCGTGTTTTTTTTTGACAGATGCATTTATTGGTGTCAACGTTGGTCTAGATATAACTGACGTGCCAGGTCCAACAGAGATTGTTGCTCTTCTGAAGGCTCAAGGTATCCAACATGTGAGACTCTATGATGCTGACCGAGACTTACTTCGTGCACTTGCCAAGACAGGAATCCGTGTAACTGTTTCTGTTCCCAATGACCAGTTACTTGGCATTGGTCAGTCCAACGCGACAGCAGCAAACTGGGTTAATCGAAATGTCATAGCTCATATCCCTGCTACTAACATCACTGCCATATGTGTTGGATCTGAGGTTCTAACTACTCTCCCAAATGCAGCCCCTATTCTAGTCTCTGCCATAAATTTCATTCATTCTGCTCTGGTTGCGGCTAATCTAGATCAGCAAATTAAAGTCTCTAGTCCGCACTCTTCTTCTATCATCCTTGATTCTTTCCCTCCTTCCCAGGCATTTTTCAACCGTACATGGAATTCAGTCATGGTTCCCATGCTTAAATTTTTGCAATCAACAGGTTCATATCTTATGCTCAATGTGTATCCGTATTATGATTACCAGCAGGCCAATGATGCAATCCCACTAGATTATGCTTTATTCCGTCCCCTACCTCCAAATAAGGAAGCTGTTGATTCCAACACTCTGCTGCATTATACTAATGTTTTTGATGCAGTTGTTGATGCTGCTTATTTTGCAATGTCGGATTTGAACTTCACCGATATCCCTATTGTGGTGACTGAGTCAGGATGGCCCTCCAAAGGTGATTCATCTGAACCTGATGCAACTGTTGATAATGCCAACACTTACAACAGTAACTTGATCAGACACGTCCTTAACAATACGGGGACTCCTAAACATCCTGGAATTGCAGTTAGCACCTATATTTATGAGCTTTATAATGAAGACTTAAGATCCGGTCCATTCTCAGAAAAGAACTGGGGGCTATTTTATGCCAATGGAGAACCGGTGTATACCTTACACTTGACTGGTGCTGGTACTATTTTTGCAAATGATACAACAAACCAAACCTTCTGTGTCGCAAAGAGTAATGCTGACCCTAAGATGTTACAGGCAGCACTTGATTGGGCTTGTGGACCGGGAAAGGTGGATTGTTCCCCTTTGCTGCAGGGTCAAACATGTTATCAACCGGATAATGTAGTTTCACATTCTACGTATGCTTTCAATGCATACTATCAGAAGATGGATAAATCGCCGGGTAGTTGTGATTTCAAAGGCGTTGCATCTATCACTACCACAGACCCAAGTATGGAAATCCATACTCCTACGTAAATATATATGAGTTGGATACAAATGTGTGTGCGTTCACTAGAACACCATATCTATAGGCAATAAATAAACATGCATGTTTGCATCCAGGTTTGTTTGATAGAATTACATATTAGATGAATTAGGAATTGTTATACATCAAAGGTGTGCATAATCAATTTTCTATTTAAAGTTGCTCAGCATTATAATTCAACTGATATTTGCATTACAATTTTTACAGGTCACGGTTCTTGTATATTTCCTGGAAGGTATGATTCTAGAGCTTCTGTTACTGTGTTTCGTTGCCATTCCTTTCCTGAATATATGCGCTGTCTTAATAATGTATATTCCCAATCCCTTCTCTTTCAACTCTCAAAGAGCTGTTAAATAACTTTTTTTTTTCTTTGGTTGCATATTTATGGTGAAATAAAGTCATGGGAGAAAGGGAACCCGGACAAATGGAACATCACTGGCCCCATCTAATTCCACAAGTTCGGGATACTTGCTACAATGTTACTCCAACGGTGGATTTTTCACAAGCTCGTTGGGTCTGGTTGTTCTACTTTTATGTGCAGTTATGTAGAGAACTAGGCTCATCTTCTGTCCATCTTTGGAATATATAAATTAATGGAGGCATTCTCTTCAACTTTCTTCTGCAAGATTTCCTCGCAACATACCTTATTTACAGCTCCTTCTAAAAATTATTTGAGTTGTCCAGTTGATCAACATGTATATCAGCAATTGTAATATGAATTGTCCATTGAATTTTGTACAAACAGTAATTATTTGATATCGTTGCTGTACGCATTGTTTCTTTTTGAATAACAATTTTATTCTTTGAATTAATTATTTTGTGTATGGAATCTTTTGGAATACTTTGGCATGATGATCTTGACACTGTACAGAGCTGATGAATCGGACTCTTTTGTGACGACTTGAATGAATTTAGGGAAAGGCTACCACAACAGACAACATCGAAAATAATATCAGTCATCAGCCATAAGCGTAGCAGAAGTTACAGGAACTTATCCCAAGTTGTACTTCATTATAGAACATCAGTATAGGTATATCCGTGAGAGTTTTCATCGCAAACTTTACAGATCAATGAAGAGTCTGAAGAAGTGCACCACCAATTTGAGTGTTGCTTACAGTATGGTTTGTTACAGAAGCTGCATTTGGGAAGCTGTAACCAACATTCAAGGCAGAATATATCTTCACAAGCTCCCTCTTCCACTTCTCCGGATTCGATGCATCCACCACAGTTTTCACACCTTGGAATACAAAATTTGCAACCCCTACATGGGGATAGTGGCCATTCCCTCCTCGTGCAAGGCTCTCTGGGGCAATCGTAAACCATCCTCACCTCAGAGCACCTGGGGCATATATCCAAATCAATGAACCGTTGGCTCTCTTCATGCTTAAATACCGAAAGGCTACCTCGTTCATGATAGTAGACGGGCTGCTGCTTTTGCTGCTCCTCTGTTGGTTGATTCTTTCTCAGGTTCATGATAAGCATGTCAAGATGATCCTTCTGTACGTTGTAAATGCCATTTATACTTAAGGTCTTCAAGCAATTGCTTTTTTGGCATAATGTTTTCACGGCTCTGAGAACTCCTTCAGGGGTTATACCTGTGCACCCTGGTATACGCAGCTGCACCCAAATGAAACCATAAATGAGACAACAATTAAATCCTAGTATGTTGGCGGAACCTTCTAATTTGTCAAAGCCTGATTTCTCCTCTTATATGCATTCAGTTTCTAGCTTATGTGAAGATCTAGATATGGTTATCAAAATGTACACGCCACCCTTTTGTCAAGTAACTTTTCATTTTTCAAATAATTTTGCAGAAAATCCCCACAACAACCAGTTTAACACAGAATTCCATACATTTCTTAGCATTGTCCTACTTGATTAACAAGTAAACCTGACCTCACAGATTCATTCAGATAAGTAAACCTTCTAATTTATCAAAGCCTGATTTTTTCTCCTATATGAATTCAGTTTCTAGCTTATCTGAAGATCCAGACATGGTTTTCAAGATGTACAAGCCGCCCTTTTGTCAAGTAACTTTTCATTTTTCAATCAATTTTATAGAAAACCCCTACAACCAGTTTTACACAGAATTCCATACATTTATCAGCATTGTCCTACTTGATAAACAGGAAAATCTGACGTCATAGATTCATTCAGATAATACAGAAACCAAGATTTTGCATAGTTAAAGCACCACAATGATGAACTAGGAAAAGATGGTGAGTGAAAAATGTGTGGGTTTAGTTATTGGTACCTTGTTTATGAGAGGGTTTTGTTCCACGACCCTCTGGAGCCCTTCATCGGTAACACGCGCGCAGCTTATGAGAGTGAGAGTTTTGAGGTTACCATTGGCCTTAGAGGTGACTTTAAATAGAATCTCATCGTTGAGTCGCCAATTGAGAGGCCGTTCAACAGTAACATTCAACCATGGTAATATGTCATTGTTGACTGCATCTCTCATTGATGTGCAAACCTGAGACATGAGCACAACCTCGTACACAGGAAGATATGTCAAGACCAGAAACATACCCTCGTGAGGAGGCTTTGCTTCAGGTTGTTCCTGTTCAACAGTTAAACTGACCGCCTTGGAGGATTCTGCCATGTTTGGTTCACTCACCAAAGGAAAATAAACTTGCGTGCATTTAGGGACTTTGATATCAGTGATGGAATTGGCAAGAAAACAAGATGACATATCAACATGACACGTTACCTAGTTGTGGTTAAAGGTATCCCAGCCACAAATCACACATGTTCAGTACCCCTTTATCATGATTTACTAAGATTTTTAATTATAAATATGAAATTATGGTATCATTAAAAATTATCAATATTTATGCTTAAAAATACCATAAAATCATGGATAATTCGAGGAAGTTTCATGAGGGAAAGAAGAAAAATTCAAAATCTTACTTTTTAACACTACCCAGACTCGATTTTGACAAAAAAAATTTCACCTTATTATTTAAAATTTAAAATTAACTTTTCTTTAGTATTTATTTATATAAATTCACAGGGCACATATTTGATAGCCTTTATTTATTTGTTATTTAATATTTATATAATTATTTTTAAAAAAATAAACGTGTATTCGATATTAACTATCTGATAATATCATTATTTTTTATTTTTATAGAAAAATGATTTAATTAATATTAAAAATAGTAAAAAAAATAAATCTGCATACATTTATCATACAAGAACGAGACAAATTTTATACCTGTATGTTAAATATAAAAATAAAGATAACGATGAAAGAGTATCCTAAGTCCTTGGTACAGTAAACATCTAAACATCTATGTAATGATCTTGGGTGAAGATAATGTCAGAAAAATGATGTATTAACAAAGATCTACTGTGTTGATTGAAAAGTCTCAGACAGATGATAGATTTGTATAATGGGAAAATGTTAATTGTTAAGTGCGAAATCGAGAGTGAAATTGTGTAAAGTTGTCTATTTCTGAGCTGAAGAAAGAGTATCCTTTCACTTGTCAGAACAAATTCCACACTCGAATGCAAACTGAAGTGCATCAAATACTTCACAGAATACAAATGTGTTTAAATTTTACAATTTGCAATTTCACTCAGCTGGTTTAAAGTACTAAATTATTTGAAGTTTCCAAGGAGTTCTGCATATCGAAGTTATGAATGGTCTAATGGTTCAACTGCTGTCTTGAAGAGAAGGATATAAACTTTGTCAATGGAAAAATACAAGAAACCACCAACAGAGTGAGTAACATAGGAGCCAAAACTAGTCCCCACTATGCAGTGCCATGCTGGACCATACGAAGAATCAAATTCCTGCAAAACAATAAAGTTTTTGTCTGACCCATTCAAGCAAGGAACAAACAAAGTTCACAAACACGGAAATGAAATGAGCAGTGAGATTTAAATTCAATACACTATGCTTGCTGTTATATTCATTCTTCTAATCTTCAACTTATTCATTTTCTTATTATCAGTATGAGCCTTGTTAACCATAACTCTACTATCATATTGCTCTTCACAGTTCACAACAACTAGATAATTTAATCTTCATTGGACCAAAGAGTTACCATACTCTTCAATAGAACTGGTGAGTCTCATAAGGCAAATCCTGACGGTGTTCAATATCCTTTCTTCATCTGTATACTCAAAGTAAAACCAGCTTAACGTGCCATTTTCAATCTCTTCTGATACAAGCTAAGTTTGTAGGATAGCTACAGAGCAATCAAACCTTCCTTCACCAAACGAATCGTCACAACCCCGCAAGAAAGATAAAATAGCAGATAAATTTCAAACAAGCTTACTTCCATTTTGAAACTAGCAAACAACTTGCCATTCTATAGAGGATGTTCATTCAATCGACAAAAATACCAATGCCCCAAATCAAAACCAACTGATATAACTCGTGATTTTAAAACAAATTAACAAAAAAGACTTTGATCAAGAAGATCAAACAACCAACATAAAGTAGTACTAAATTGAGGAATAAGAATAAACACAGGAGAGCTAAACAACGGTTTGTCACATCAGAGCACTTTTCCCATTTCAAAAGCTTCCAGATTAGCCATTGAGATTTCACACCATGTATGTGGAAAAAGATCAGAATCCAGAAACAGATCTCGTAAAGAAATGAAAACACTTAAACAAAAATAGAAATAAACAGTAACTAAAAGAAAGGCAACCTTCTTAAGTGCGAGGGCAAGGCGTTTGCTATCAAGCTTCTTTGGTGGCATAGTATCGAGAAGATCACGTGCACAACGAAAGGCAGAATTCTGAAGAGGGAGAGGCATATCACAAGCTCTGACACGAACGTTATTGTGCTGTAGGTGATCATGCTGCTCTTGTTGCTCAATGGCTTTCTTCTTCTGTATCAAGCCTTTAAGGAACCTGCTTCTTCTTTCTAGCTCCTCCTCTGCACCCCCCGCCATTTTCTTCCCAACTCACACACACATCAAACCCTTTTCTTCTCTTGCACTCTTGCTTTCTCAGATAAAGCAGAACCAAATACCCTTTGCACTCTATTGTCCCCTGGAGGGGCCCCAAAGAGAGTAAAGGAACAAAGAGAAAGTAAGAGGGAATAAGTATGGCGAGATTAAGACAAACAAAAATTTAGTATTCTGTAGTGTGACTGCCTTTGTGGGGTTTGGTATTGGTTTTTGAGTTGCGGTGGTTCTTTTAATGCATGCATTTGTTGTTGTTTGCGTGTACTCCAGGTCGTTGCTTCAGCCGTAGACACACTTTGCAAATTTCAAGTTTACCAATACTTTGATATGCTCAAAACATTAAATCTTAAAGAACATACATCATATCTACACTCATCTCAAATTTGGTGTTATAGTATATTTGGGAGGAATAGTTTACACTTATGTTGCCCATGAGGGTGTGGTTTTCCTTTTATACTTTATTGGAAGTTGTTATCTTAATTTGTCCTACTTATAGTATATACAATTGCTTTACTTTTTTTTATCTGAAAATTTTCAAGTAAAAGACATAATGGAATCAGGAATGATACTCGTTGCCTCTGCTTTATACAGTCATGCAAAATCAATCATTTTTACTTTTGCTTTTTTCTTTCATTTTTTCCCCTTTACTAATAATAAATATTTTCACTTTTCCTTTGCTTGGCATTGACAAAACTTGCTAAAAGGGAACATGTCCACCACTCTTGTCTGTAGTGGATTTTTGGTCAAAGTAGAAGTTTCCGAGTGGCTATGAACAGTATCTATCTACTGTATTTTTTTTTTCTACTAAAAAAATCAATACATGACTCTGTTTCTCGCAACTGATCTGTGATTCCTCAGGCTCGAGGAAGTTGTGAAATGGGTAGGCTAAATCTATAGGAAATCATGTGAAACTTTAACTTAGTTAAGAGTGTGCATAGTAGAAGTATTTTATGTTAAATCTTTCTTAACACGTGTTTATTTATTAGAAGTATTTTATCACTCATAATTTCCATTTATTTTTTCTTTAATTTTCCAAAACTAATCTTGTACACTTAAATTAATAATAGACCATAGATGGAATCAAAATAATGTTATAAAGGTCAAAAGGTGAATTAGTCAATAAAATTAATTACGAAACATAATCAATGTCAAGAAAAAAAAAGGAAACATGTTAGAAAATAAATTATTTGAGTGTAATGCATTGGGTTGATCTTTTCAACATTTTTTAGCTAGTGTAATGTTGCAAAATATATATATATATAAAAAAAACTGACATATATATAATATTTACTTCTGTAATTTGAAATATGGCCATGTCAAATCAACGGTTTTGAAGTTCCACGATGTTCTTGGTACAAGGCACACGGTTCACAGCAAACCAAACCAATTCCAACATGGACTCCTTCAACATGTGTTGTCGTCTCATCTTGGTGCGTGTATCCAACCACAACCTAGTACACAGTTAAAAGGCAGAACTGCATTCGTTGATGAACAATGTTTTGGTGAATAAAAAACCCAGAGAATGTCAATGTTTTGTTTTGGTCATCTCATGTGGACGGACCAGGAAAGAGAAAAGAAAAGGAAAGATTAACATTGGAAAGAACGAAAAGACAGGCATAGTTGTGTTTTCTTACTAACATTTCGCAAGGAGCCAAAAGACAGACATTACATTATCATAATCTATCTCTTTCAAACCATTAACATTGGAATTGCCTTGACAAACTCACACAATTGCATGAAGTAAAAAATTATTAAAAAAATTTCTAAACCTATCTAAAGAAGAAAAGTATGACAAGTTCTTTATAACATAAATAATATATAAGAATAATTTAAATAACATATAACTTTTCACAAAGTACAATTATCCTGTATATATGCACTTTTTTCATTTTATAAACATCTCTTTGTGAGCAAACCATCATAAAGTATTCATATCATTGTATATTCTTTTTAACGAAAGTGAAAAATCCCTTAAATGTTGACTGTTCATGATCCTAAACATCTATGTAAAAGTTTCAAGTAAACTGTCAAATCTATACTACAATAAGACAAATAAAAATGAAGTGTTTGTTCATTGAATCATTGTATGTGTTTAGTATCATCGAAACAAAAACGATAAAATTTACAAGATAAAGTAATAAAACTAATTAAGTTTTTCCTTTATCACTTATATCTTTTTTACATTAAGATCCTATTTCAGGGAGACAAAACCCATTTTTACGGGGACTTAAATATTTTTTATTAAATATGTTGAAGAAAAAAAATATCCTGTGGGTCAAATTGCCCCATACCCACAAACCCACATCCACTGTATTCTGATTTATTGTTTTTATTTTACAATAATTATATTTATATACTCATTTTCTCTTTATATTTCATTCTACTCACTACTAGATATATAATGTATAGTAACACTTAAAACAAATGTTACTAACATTTTATCACATGTTACGTATATCAGTAGTAACTTTCTTCTAATCTTTCTCTTCTTTTATTATTTCTTTCTCTATTACTATATCGCCGAAGATGGAGTTTATATTTATCAAGCTTCTTATTTTTGTGAATAACTTCAATTAAAAAATATTAATTTTCACTGGGGAACATAAAAACACTGTATTGGCGCGGACAATTAACTTGTGTAATATATATATTGCTGGATGATCATTGTTTAACTTCGAAAAATCTAACCTATAATTTTTCGACATTAAAAATCACACTTTCTTTTATATATATATATATATATATATATATATATATATATATATATATATATATATATAAATGAAGATAAAAGCTTCACACAACTGGGAAAGTCTTCACAAATTGTAATACCATATCCATGAAAGACATGTAACATCAACAGCAGCAACAACAGACATATATCAACAACAGAGATATAACAACAACTGATAATAATACATTCTTAATCATAAGTGATCTTTCTGACGCAGGTATCGTGGCCAGGCATGTGGAACTGATATCTATGCATTGTGGTTATGGTTATTTCTCAACGAGACATAGGTTGAACTGCTGGAGCAGTTGGAACCTTGCCTACACCAAGGTTTCCTCGTTCAACATTTCCCTCCCACCCTGATCGTCATTTTCAAACGAAATAAATCAGTTCATCATCTGCATATATTTTGAAATATAATCTATGTAGTGTAAACCAAAGATTATGCATATTAAGTTATTCACAGTCCGGCACTATAGGATAATAGCAAATAGTAAAGTAATGAATTTGGTCGGTACCAATGGTCATGTCAAATCCACGGTTTTCAAGTTCACGGTATTCTTGGCACAAGGCACAGGTTTCACAGCAGCAATGAACCAAGAAATCCCAACATGGACTCTCCTTCAACATGTATTGTCTCCTCATCTTGCTGCGGTAGAAGCATGAGTATATGCAACCACAACCAAGCAAACAAGAAACCAGTGTATACAATGCTCCACTAGCACCACATGCTGCATATACAAAATCAAACCATTCATCTTTCAACGCAACAAAACCAAGCTTTCCCTTTCATGTCACCATCGCATATATGCTCTATATACAATAGTTTTTTTTTTCTCAGAAATAAATAGTTTCTTACACGTTGATCCCTTGTCAACAATCTCTGCAATTTGACCAAACGTGATGCATGGGCACCAGCACGTTATGCAACCTTAAACAAAACAGAGACGAGGCAATATGTAAGAAAGGGTCAACATCAAAGGAATTACTATAAATGTATCAAAAAGGAGCTTACAGTTTTTGAAGTTGGAGAAGCAATCAAAGAGGCCCGTGGACCATTCAGCCTCGGCCAGGGGTTTCGGGTAGGGGTTGTAAGCCGCCGGAAAACCAGTGGCAGCGGCCTGATTGTAGGGTGGTTGTGCACCTTGTGAGGTTGGCAGAGACATGACTGTTACAAAAAAAAAAAAGGACAAAGCTTAGAAGGGGTCAGAATATGATGGTGGTGAGAGGCAGCGCCACCCAACAATTTATAGCCGAATTGAGGAACAACGTTGAATATTCTTTTGTCCACCAATCATTTTCATTTCACCCATAGATATAACCTAAACGAGGTTTTGTCTTTTTAAACTCAATATTTCTGCATCCGAAATTGCGCTTCTATACAAACTCTGAATAAAATATTATACACTTAAAATAGAAAAAAAAAAAAAAAACAAAAACGAGGCAAACAAAAAAAAACGACTGCATCATTTTTTTTTATATTAATAAAATAAATAATATTGCATGATTATTAAACTCATGTTCTGTATCTAAACCCTAAACACATACAAAATAATAAAATCTAAAGTCATTTAACAAATTTGGGCTCGACGAATTTTTTAGTTTAAGGAAAAATATAGAGTGGAATTAATATTTCAAATACCATCCAGTTTTCGAATAAACTCATGTGTTAAAATCATACCCAAGTACTTATGTTGTTATGTATTTCAGAACAAAATTTTACGACAAAAAAATAAAATTGACCATAGAACTAATTATGAACCGAAATAACATAAGAGTCCTCCTAAGTGGGATTGGATTGAGACTCATTCAACAAATATTCAACTTTATCTATAAGAATATAAATGAAATTTTCGCCGTTTGCTATAAATAAATTATTTTTTCTACTTTATTTTTAGTAATATTTTACACACACACACGATGTTATATTTTATTTACGGATACAATTTTATATAACTTTCGCATACTAACAATGTATATATATATATATATATATAGGGTGAGAAAAAGATAACATAATAAAGAAATTGATGTTCAGATAATAATACAATTAGATTCAAAAAAAGAAAAAAAAATATAATGTTTAGCATGTTAATTTTAGTCAATATTATTTTTATTAAAATATATGAGAATTTAGTCTTTAATGAAAAGAGATTGTATTTGAACAATAAAAAGTATAGTTTGAAAAAAAAATCCTAATAATATACTTACATATTTAAAATTCAAAAATAGTTTATAATAAATAAAAAGTCGAGTAGTTTAGAGCCATATCCAAAACATTAAAAATGTTAAATCTTAAACACTTAGAATGAGTTGAATTGATTTAGACGTATTGCATGCAAACCACTGTGATCAAAAGCTGTGAACAAAATAAAAAAAGACAAGTGATTGCAATTTGTGTTTCGTTCATTGTTATTAATTATTCAAAGTTTGGAAGTGGTGAGAGACATCTAGAAATTAACGATTTCGGCGTAGTTTGGAAAAAGTGATTGAAATGAAAAGATAAGGACGAAAATAAGAATTAAACTTACGTCTTTCAACTTTTCTATATTCATTCAATACTTAATAAAAGACTAATATTTTTATTGGATTATTTTTAAATTATTTTATATTTTAAAATAAAAATAAAGTTTTATTGGTGTTGAATAGCTTAGAATAAAAAATGGAGTGTACGTGTATCGTTATCCTATAAAAGAAATCACTGCAAATTTATCTCACCATTACAAAAAATTAAAAAAAAAAATAAGAAATTAAAACTAATTTATATGCAAGTTAAAAATAAAAGCAGCATATAATGAAATTCATTCAAACATTAAAGAAAAATCAAGATAAAACTGTTGATAGTACTTTGGATTAATATCATTTTATCAAAAATATATTTGAATCAAGAGAAACTTAAACGAACAATTAATAAGTGACATGTTATTTGAGTGAATGTTGTTTTTATTTATAATTTTGTTTGATTTTAATAGCAATATTCGGTAAATAAAGTATTTAGAATAATTTGAAACATTTATTCAAACTTACCCAAGTTAACGTTAAGTTATAGTTTCCAATTTTTTATATTTACCATCTACGCAATTTTCTATAAGAACTATTTTTTAGCTAGCATATATTTTATTTGGGTGGATGAAAACGGGTTTTTGAACTAACAATTCTTACAGCATGTGAGTAAAATGATTTATACTTCGAATGAAATAATGAATATTGAAAACTTTAAGAAGGCTTAGACATGTTATTTTAGGTTTTTGATATTTGTAGTAAGTTAAAAGATATGAATTTATGGCTTTTAATATCCGATATAAATTTATATTTATTGTATTTGTAATACCTAACTTTATACGTATGTTTGTTATATTTGTAATATAGGTAAATTTATGTTTGCTATATTTTTAATAAATTTAAATTGATTTTCGTTATATTTATAATATACGTAAATTTATGTTTATTATACTGATTATATTAGTAAATTTATGTTTATTATATTTATAATATATTAAATTATTTATAATATATTTAAATTTTTCTATATTAGAGAAAAAACATATGTAAGTTTGTAATTTTTATATATTAAATAAAAATTTATTATCGTTAAAAACATTAAAAATTAATTAATATATAATACAAAAATACATTACAAAAATTTTCAAAATCTTTTAAGTGATCGAATTTTTAGAATTTCATATATCCAATCCTCTTCGAGAAACCAAATAATTTATAGTTACTAATTAAACTTTATTTTTTATATAATAAATAAAATTACACAAAATAAAAATAATGAATATATATTTGTATAAATTATAAGAGATGATAATAAAAGATATAACTCATACGTTAACAATATTTGAAAAAAATACTAATTCTGATAATTATTTTACTGATATACACATCTTTATTCTAAATTTTTTTGGTTTGGTAATCTCATGAAGATAACAAATAAATTTCATGATAAACGAGAATTAAATATTCCCATTAACCCCAAAAACAAAGAAATTCTATAATAAAAAATGAAAATAAATAAATAAATAAATAAATAAAATCTCTGTTTCTGGGCCTTAGATTCATATGAACCTAACTTTGGTAGGTTTTTTAAGTTGTGGCGGATCCTGCCGCTCACTACTTCCTATTGCTTTCAAAGACACTGTTCTCTCTCTTCGTCAACCAAACCACATACGTATGTGTCTCTGTTCCCACTTTCCCACGTTCTGTTAATATGTTCTTCTTAATGTTTTTTCATTCGATAATCGGATTTCATGACGCACAAAAAAAGCTCCTTTCATTCTTTCTGTTTTCATGCTTTATGAATAACTCATTCACTTTTTGTTTTCTTTCTCAGTTTCGGATCAGCATTACACTCTTATGGATTCAGAGCCTTCTCCACAAGTCAGACGGAAGGTTTGCTTTTAATTTGTTCATTACTTATTATTATTATTATTATTATTATTATTATTAATATTTGCAATGCATCAATTTTTTTACATCACAAAGTAAAGTTATTTAATCTGCTGTTGTTATTGGCATTGCAGCATAAATTTGCTCCAAGAGCACCACCCCGTCTTGTTCCAAAGAAGGAAGTTAAAAGGTATGGATTATTTTGTTTGGTGATAGTTTGTGGTGTAGTGCAGCTTGATTTAATGCTACTCTTATTTGTTCTGCTTTTGTAGCGAAGTGGTTGAGAATGCTGAGGCTGATGCAAACCAGGCTAAGGATCTACTGCGGCGTTTCAATGTAACTCTGACTTCAATTTCATTGGTCTCTCTTAATTATTTTGCTTTTCTGTGATTTTATATATTCCTTGTATGTTGTGTAGGAGAGTGCTATGAAGGCAAGGAACAAGGTTGAGAAAAAAGGTTTGCTATGTTACTGAAGTTCTCTTATTTGATTATCCTTGTCTTTTATATATTCAGCATTGCTTTTCCGTTCTTTTCGTTATTGGAAATAAATCATAATAAATCCTGAAAACGAACGTGCACACAAATGTTTGGAGTTTACATGACTGTTAAATAGAGAAGCATGATGAAGAAATTGTTTTAAGAATATTAGGGTGGGTAATCTGTGACGTGGAATATTGAAATTGCCATATGTAGGGATACTGGGAGATATTCAATATCACGGTTTGGTACACTGAACGGGTTGTCAAGTCTTTTTGGAAGTTTGTTTTTCTAGATTTGAAAAGCAGTAATGTATATGTCCAAGTCTGTTACTGGGCTAGTTTATTCTGATATTTTAGGAGATTTGTTAGCATCTTTAGTTTATGTATCATGATGGTAACAAGTGTGTAGCCTCAATTTTTTCATTCCTGGGACTTCATTGATATAATTGTTGTTGAAGTAGCGTAATTTGGATACTTAGTATCTTGTCTGTCTATGTAGATATCTTATAACGAAGCTTGACATGACTCCCTTTTCACCATGTTTTCTGTTTTCTAAACTGGCATTGTTCATATTTATGGTGCGCAGTGTCAGCTTCACAAATTGCTTTTGGTTATGGTGGTGAATCAACTTCTTTGAAATCATATGGTATTGCCAGGAGTGGGAGAAGTGTCAACATCAATCAGAATTCGGCATCTAGTGGTATGCCACCATTAATACACTTTCGTTTAATATATTTCTACACGGTGCTGTGCTCTTTGCTGCATGATCCTTCCTCCTATTAACAGTATTATCGTGATGCTCTAATTGCAGTGGTGGCAGAGAAAGAATACACAGAACCATGGGTAAGTATTCTGAATGAAACGAATATGTTCTCTAATTCATGTACTGCTTTATCTTCTTTTTATCATTTTTCGATGTAATTTTCATGCTTATTTTTTGTTCTGAAGTATTGGTTGTTGGATTATGCTATAGGACTATTACAGTAATTATCCAGTAACTCTTCCTCTGAGGAGGCCATATTCTGGAAATCCAGGTATAATTCAAGAACTATCTTGCAAAAAAGAAAGGAAGAAAAATAATGAAGTAAAATTGATGGAAAACTGACTTATTTCAGCTAGTTTATTTAGTAACAAAACCTGTTCTGCTCGTTTCCGGAATTAACAATTTTAGTTACTAAGGTGTTCGTTCACCTTTTTCTCCTAGCTGGAGTTAAGAACTTATTTCATTGCTACTTTGAAAGTAGTACACACTAGATATTCTCCAAACATCTAATTGGTTACTGACTTTAACATAACATTTTTTTTTCTGATAGAGCTTCTTGATGAGGAGGAATTTGGGGAGGCTGCAGAGTCCAGAACATACGATGAAGATGCATCAAATTCAGCAATGGAGTTAGGCCTTTTGGTAGGTAAACCGAAGTTTGAGATATTAAATTGATGAATTAAATTTCCTTTAATCATTATAATAATGTTTTGACCAAATTGTTGGTAGGAGGAAAACCTAGAGGCAAATATGTTCTTGATTAAATTGCCTTCAAAATTGCCTATGGTTATAGAATCAAGTACTGATGGAGGAAAAGATCTTAATGCGAAATCTAAACCTCCTGGGGGTTCAAAAAAAGTGGAGAAGCTTTGTGAGTTGAAAGACTTACCATCTGGCTTCATGGGTAAAATGCTGGTATACAAAAGTGGTAAAATCAAGCTCAAGCTTGGCAATACCCTTTATGATGTAAGTATATTGCAATCACTACATAAATTACAGGGTACAGATCCTAGTGTTATTTTATCCTTTTTTTTTAGATACTCAATAGACCAATGTATTATCAGCAAAATAAAATTTAAAATTCAAAAAGTCATATTGCAGAATGGTATTGTTATCTTCTGTGACATACAAAATCAACTTTACTGTATTGCTTTTTGGATATTTATCCAACTCACCCTTCTGTATATGTTAAATGAGTAGTACAAGGTTGGTTATTAAAATGTTGGTTTCTCTATGAGCTAAATTTGTCTACCTTTCTGATCTAAAAACTGTTGCAGGTTTCTTCAGGTATGAATTGTGGCTTTTCCCAAGATGTGGTTGCTATCAATACCGCTGAAAAAAATGTGTGCACCATTGGGGAGATAAGCAAACATGTTACAGTAACCCCGGACATAGATGACATACTTGACAATTTGTCTGATTTTTGACAAATTCAAATCATTTTTTCTTTTCAGATAGTTTACATTTTACCAAAAAAAGGATAGTTTTATATTTACAAAAAAAAGGATAGTTTACATTTTTACATATAGTTATGAATTTGTTGAAATGATGTCATAAACAGTGAACTGAGAAGAAATAAGAAAAATGAGCACGAAATTTTCTGTCTTGAAACACATAACTCAGTGCAGGAAAGGAAGGTAGAAATAATTTTTAGTTAATTTATTGTTAATGGTTTCTTATTTCTAGAACAATGGATCATAAACATTAGTCTCTTTTCTCCTTAATAAGACATCCATTCTTGTTTTGTTTGAAGGGTGATTTTAAACTTTTTTGGTTGAGGATGAAAACATGAGTTTCAAGGAAATAAAGAAGAATCAGATGACAGATTTTCGAAAACCTGAAATGTTTTGAATGGTACTTTTTTATATTTGTATATCAATTCTCGTTATATCCATCTTTTCATATTATTTTATTCATACATTTATTTTCATTTTTAAATTAATAAATTCCTACATTTAAAACTTGACTTTAATTTAGTGTGATAAAATGTAAATTATAATTGTTACATATAAATAATTTTGTTTCCTAATTTATATTTCTAATAAAATGGCTTCCTCGTATGTTTTTGTTTATTTAGATAAGAATGAATTGTAACGAGAACATTTCAAAATAAGTATTCATGGTTTGAAAAGCAGATTTTTTTTAAAAAAAAATTAACATAAAATCATATACTCTATATCTACTTTTCAATTTGAATAGAGAAGTAGATTGAAAAAAGAGATTCAGGGATTTTTTACTGATTTTATACTTTTTAAAAATAAAAATAAAATAAAATACAGTTACCTTTTAATTAAAAGTAAAAATATAATCTTTTTCTTTTTTAATCAAACACTACTTTTTAACAACTTTCATTTTTTATACATCTTTATCCCATGTTAATAACAAAACTTATAATCATTTACAAAAAAATTAAAGAAAATTAATATTTATTTTAAAATAAATAAAAAAATATTGTGAGTATCTTATGTATTTTGTCCTGCATGCTTATTGTGGAACTCTGACAATTCTCTTCTAAAGGTGAGGAACCATTTATATATGTTAAAAGGAAACATGATTGTCCTTTAGGTCTAACTCAAGTAAAGTAGGCCCAGAGTGGTTTTTGTAATCACTTACAGAATTTCTTAAATACATGGACTTCTAAATTACATTCTGAGAATCATAATCTTAGTGGGCAGAGATTCATGCTTCTGTCCTCATTTAGATTCATTGCTTTCTTCCTCTGTTCTGAACTTGCGTAAATTTTTGGATGAATGAATGTCTGATATAAACGCATAATGAGGAGGAGCATTTTCACGTCAACTATATATCATTAAAATATTTTAACAACACTTTTTGACAATTTTTTTACAATGAAACACGTGTCATCATTTTATTGATCTATTTGAATTTATGTTTAAAAAATATTTAAACCAGACTAATCACAAACTGTCACGTATGTATTATAAAAAAATTGTTAAAAAAATGTTGTTAAAATTTTTTTTCCATCATTAAATGCAAGCCAACTGTTCCGAATAAGTGCCAGCTATGGCATTGCAACTTGTTTTTTATTTCCAACATCATTAATAACAACGTTACTATCAGAGAAAATGATGATGGCTACATAACATCACACCAGTTTCCAAGAAAGAATGAACGAAATTTAAGTTTTAAAGGTCTTGTTTTGCTTGCTTGAGAAAAAGGTTACGTTAAGGAAACTAAATTGAGAAAAAGCTTGGTAAAGAATTATTTAAACTAAAATATTCTGAATCAACTAATCAATGCATAAATAGTTTATTTTATTACTAAAGACAAAACAGAAACCTTGAAAACGAGTTTATTGCAAAGATTTAATGTATCAGATCAGTAAATATCGTTTACTTGCCAAAATCATGAGTCCAAGAACAGGATAATTATTTAATACATTGTATTTGGTTTAGTAACTGAATAGAGAGAGTGAGTCTTAGATTCTGGGAGCATGTTCAGACAGAAAGAGGGGAAAAAAACATATAAGATGCTACAAGGTACTATGACATCAGTTACAACAACTAGAAACATTATTCTTGAGGTTTAACATACTAGGATCACTTCAGCGGTTCATGCTCTGTTCCACTGATGGAGCTGTTACAGCAGTCATGGCCACTCCCCGACTTCGTTGCTCTACATTTCCATGCCACCCTAAACATACCAAGTTTAAACAGAAACAAATTAAACAAAAAGGAAAGTTCCTTGTGCGAAGAACAAGCCAATAATTGAAAAGAAAATTGATCGCTAGATACCAATAATCATGTCAAAGCCACGGTTTTCAAGCTCACGATACTCTTGACAGAGAGCGCAGGGCTCGCAGCAGCAATGAATCAAGCAATCCGTACAGCCATTTCCCTTTAAACCATGCTGTCTTCTCATCTTGGATCGGTAGAAGCACGAGTATATGCAAGCACAACACGTCACACAGCAAACAAGCGTATACAGAGCCCCACTCGAACCACACGCTACAACAAATCACAGATCAAACAATCACTCACCGGGACATAGATTGTATTGAACTTAATTGGTGTGAGATGTAATCTAAACATAAACAGTTTCTTACATGATGATCCCCTGTCAACGATTTCCGCAATCCGTCCAAAGGTAATACAAGGACACCACCACGTTAAGCAACCTGAAACAAATAATTTACCGTAAATTTCACAAAGCAACCAATCCAATTGCAGCAAATCAATGATATAGGTAGTGAATAGCAGAAGTGAGTGAAGGTTGTGAAAGTTACAGTTTCCACAATCGGAAAAGCAATCGCAGAGGCCGGTGGACCATTCAACGATAGGTTTGGGCTGAGGAGGTGCCGGCGGCGCGTAGGAAGAAGAGTCGTTGGTGGTGTATGTCGTTGAAGTGCTGTAACTAACGGGGAAACCCGTCGCCGTTGGCTTCGTTGGATCTGAACCTGCTCCATACATAATGCCGTAGCAGGAAATTAACAGTGGTTTGGGATGAAGGAGCAGATATTATAGAGTTGGGTCGATTCGTTTGATTATAGTGTAAAATACGGGTCAAGGTCTCTGGGTTTGGATAAGCGCGTGCAATCGCTTTTTCATTTCCACCATTATATAATAACGACAAACATGATGGCTACATTTCACCACGTGGGACTGACATAAGAAAATATGAAGCATTCTTAGGCACAGGTTGTTCTTGTTTGGTTTGACCAATTCCATCTTCAAAAGTTTTATGCAGCTATTTTCCACGAAATTTACTTTGCAGGGAGACTTCTCTAATTTTTTAAACTGAACTAAAAATTTAAATTTTATTTCGAGAGTATTTGAAAATCTGATGGTGATCAATTTATATAATCAAGTAACATGAATCTATCACTATTTAAAAAGGAAAATAAAATTTTAACACCATTTTTTGACACCATTTTGACACTGCACACGTGTCAAAATGTGGTTGGACGATTTCAAATTAAAAAATAAACTTTGGTTTTTCTCTTCCAAATATACCTCTGTCTCAATTTTTTTTAATTTAAAATTGTCTAATCACATCTTGACACGTGTATAATGTCAAAATAATGTCAAAAAAATAGTGTTAAAATATCATTTTTCCATTAAAAAACTAGTAGCTGTTTGAACTTTCAAACTTGTCTATATGTTTAAAAGTTTTAGCTATATTTTTGTGTGAAAAATTGATAGTTATTATGTACACAGAAACGTCATTGAAAAATCAAAACAAGACTTTTGCATTTGTGATGATTTATTTTGTCAGGGTCAACGTCAACGTTTGAGGGCCAAACATCTTGGTTTTAGAGTAGGGTTTGGGTAAGAAAATTTTTAAATATGTTAAAGAAATATCATTTAAAATTTATTCTTACAAATTCTACAAAAAATAAATTAATAATATCTATTATATCTATCATGTTATTCACAAACTCTAACAAATTCTTTCGTCCATTCTTCAAATATCTTTATCTAAATAATCCCAAAATGTATTCTTCATCTCTTTAAATTCATCCAATCGTTCCTCTAAAATTTTCACCGTAATCCGATCTTATCTTCACATCTTTTAATTAAAAAAAAAAAAACAACCGCATCATAACTCTAAATATTAATATTTTAATTGAACTTTTTTATATTTTAATGTAAAATATTAATATATTATTAAATTTTAGGTGGGTGTAAATTTGTGGGTCAGTGTCAAACTACTTTCATTATTCTGAATTATAAAGTTGTTTTTTTTTTTTTCTGGATCTTTAATATACTATTTAAACTAAAACAGTCTTTCTAAACCCATCCACTCATTTTAGATGTGACCTGTCTGAACGCATTAAATGAGATAGAAAAAAGACTTTCTTCAGTAGAGATAAAAAGACATAAAATAAATTTATTTAGATAAGAATTTGGTAAAAAGACAAGTCGATTAATAATAAGAAAATATATTATTTTCTCCGTAAGATCAAAATTATTTTTCAGTAAGATAGGTCAGATTAAAATGAATAAATCCATTAGTAATAATGAAAAACATACAAATTCATTAAGTTACTTGATCAAGATAGGTCGGACTTTTATAGATACACATATTTCTGATTTTTTATTCTACAAAAAGAGAGAGTGAATAATGATAAAAATGTTATTATAAATAAAAGAATTAAGTAAATGTTTTGTTGGAAAAATGCAGTGCAAATAGTAGGAGCCCAAATGTAATTGGTGCTTCCAGCCGAACATTTTTGGGCTTGCAAAGCACAATGGCCATCACCTCGTGATAGCCCATCATAGTAGTCTTGGTTTATGTTTGTTTATGAGGTAGGGGTGCAGAGACAACTAGGAGGTTTGCCTAGAAGCAGCCACCCTTGAAAGAGTGCTGATGGAGCACTCTTGCGCCGAAGATGAATGAGGCTAAGCGATCTGCCGAAGTTGTGGAATGTCAAAATGAATCGGTAGGGGAGCGTTCCGCCTTAAGGGAAGGACCCGCGCGAGCAAGAAGCGGAAGCGAGAATGTCGGCTTGAGTAACGCAAACGTTGGTGAGAATCCAATGCCTCGAAAACCTAAGAGTTCCTCCGCAAGGTTCGTCCAACCCGGAGTGTGAGTCAAGACCTAAGATCAGGCCGAAAGGCGTAGTCGATGGACAACAAGTGAATATTCTTGTACTACCCTTTGTTGGTCCCGAGGGACAGAGGAGGCTAGGTTAGCCGAAAGATGGTTATCGGTTCAAGGANGCATGGTGCCCCTGCTTTTTCAGGATAATAAGGGGTAGAAAAAATGCCTCAAGCCAAAGTTTGAGTACCAGGCGCTACAACGCTGAAGTAATCCATGCCATACTCCCAAGAAAAGCTCGAACGACCTTCAACAAATGGGTACCTGTACCCGAAACAGACACAGGTGGGTAGGTAAAGAATACCTAGAGGCGCGAGACAACTCTCTCTAAAAGGAACTCAGCAAAATAACACCATAACTTCGGGAGAAGGAGTGCCTCCTCACAAAGGGGGTTGCAGTGACCAGGCCCGGATGTTTTTCAAATATATAATTTAAGAATTTGCTATTAGCAAAAAATCAAAATAAAGTACACTTTTTTTGTAAAAAGTACTGTTTCAGAGATGAAAAAAGAAATTTATATTTTTTTTTCTCAAAACATGTTTCCAAAACCAAAATACAAAATTAGTTTTATCGTGCCACACATATAAATCGTAATAGCGTGTTGATATCGTGTGTCGATAAACTTCAATTTATTTATTGTTTAAGTTGAATTCGGATGTTAAAATGGATCAGTTTCACGTGTTTGGAATAAAAATTAGCATCACTTAACAAGAGGATTATAGCTTCATCCATGCTTTTTGTTGGAATCTACATGCTTTTTGTTAGAAATTGCTATCATAATATGTTCATATTATCATGAGATAAATTTTTACTCGTCATAAAATGTGTAAACCTATTATAACATACAAAATTATGTACGTCATAAAATATAATTTTTGTACTAATATTTATATTATTATAATTATTATGATTATTATTATTATTATACGTTTCATCGTATATTTCAATTCACTTATAAACAAGAACACATTTTATATATTTAAACGACAAATTTTAAACTATATAAAAAAATACTTTGTTATTATATAAGTTATTTATAATATAAAATAAATTGATTCCCGAAGCACCTATGGCAGTTGTACCTCTACCATGTCCAAAATTAACTGAATGTAGCCAATATGTCGAATTCAGCTAAAAACATCAGCACATGACTACTTTCCAAACTGCATGAAATTAATTTAAGTAATAACTTCAATTTTTGGAATGAGTGGAAGTGCTTTTCAAACTGCTTGTAATGGTGACAATTGAACTTTATTATAAGTGGAGAATGAATTATTGAAAGTGCAATAATGCAACGCAAACGTGATTTTGTACGAAGCACTTTGTAAACTACCATTATTCCCATTGCCATAGATTATAATAGGTGTTGTGTTCACATAAACTAGGTAATACTTGTTAAGCCGCTCTTCTTTGTAGCTCTCTATGGCATCATCATTTATATATGTTCTTATTCACGGAAATTCTTACCGTTTTCATCCCCATCTACATTTTCTAAAATATATACTACTTCTAAAGAAGATAAGTTTACGTCACTCAACACTTTATATCAAATATATAACTAATCATTAAATTATTATACCTTGGTTATTCATGTTTTTCAATATTAAATAAAAAAAAAAAGCATTAATTGAATTTGAAATATTTGTTAAGACTCTTTTACTCCATATAATCATGTTAAAAATAACTGAAAAATGATATTCCTAACTTTATCTCACATATATACAAAAGAGTTGGAAATTATACATTAATTAAAAACAAGGAGGATTAACTTTATATAAGAAAAAAGTCATAAAGTTAATATTTAATAATTTAAATTGAAAACAATATGCATTTTGTATATGAATTGATTTATGATTCGAGCCTTATTAATTAAAAGATCTTAATTATTGGCTATTGTATTATATAGGCTCTTAGGAGAAAATTTTTATAAATAATTCTAAAATAATAAAATAAGTTTTTGCATAACTTAATATATAAGTAGATTTAAAGAATCATTTTGTATTAGTTATCAAATATATATTTTTTAATTCATTTTTAATTTATCGAGAAATTCCTGAAAACACTAAAAAATAGTCAAGCAATTATTTTCTGAAAACAAACGAAGTGAAGAGATATTTACGAGTGACATCAATGCATTGACGCCATTTTTAGTCGCAGCACTAATAATTCATTCATTGGCGTGACCTTCCCTTCTTCCCTAATATCCATATGAGTTGAGGTTATCTTTCACAGACTATAGTCACACTCTCAGAAAAATGACTGAGAAGGTTGCTTATGGCTCATGGTCCACTGGTTTATGTGACTGCTTCTCAGACTGCAGCTCTTGTATCAACTCATTTTCCCTCTTCCATATTATCTTTCACCATATAATATATATATTTGCTTTATAAGCATACAACTAATTAAACTACCTTAATTTCATGATCTTTATACCCTTTTACATACACAGGTTGTCTGACTTTTTGGTGCCCCTGTGTTAGCTTTGGAAGGGTGGCTGAGATCCTGGACAAAGGGTCAACTTGTAAGTGTGTGATTCACATCATAATTAACTCCAACAACCATGCTTTTTTCTTAATTTTTTTCAGTAAATTGATTTTCATTAATGCAGCCTGTTGTCTTCATGGATCACTGTTCTGTATTCTTACTATTTTCACTCATGTGGGAGGCTGTATCCATTCGTGGGTGTATCGTGCAAAATTGAGGGAGGTGTATGGGATTGAGGGACATCGTTGTAGTGATTGTTTGGTCAGTTGTTTTTGTCCCCGTTTATCCATCTGCCAGGAGTATCGTGAGCTCAAAGCCCGAGGATTTCAAATGTCTGCTGGTAATTAATTAAGTGTTAAACACTTTTTATGTATACTAATTAGTTTTATTCATGAGTTGTTTGTAAGTGATTGTGTTTGCATGTATAGGTTGGGATGGAAATGTGCAAATGCAAACGCGTGGCGTCACTTCAGCACCGGCGGTGGAAGGTGGCATGAGCCATTGAGTTAATCGTCGCATTCAATTCTCTTAGTAGCACTGGACTATTAGAGATATAGCATCGTGTTTTTTGAACTGTTTATCGTATTCGATAATTTATTACCTTGTCTAATGTTTAAGATCATGAAATCCTGTATTTATTACATTATATAACAATGAACTATTTAGCGTTCGTCTGGCTTCAGTACAGAAGTCGATCGACTTTCTAAGGTCGGAAGCGATTACGTCTGCATCACTTCTGCATAATGGATGTAAATTAACCACATTTAGGCGTACGCTTACAAACTTAATAATTTAAGGCCTTTTTTGGCACTTTGCCACTGCAAGATACAACTTTGAGCGCTTCTAAAGAACATCAGAAAATGCTTTTGAAAGAACTCGTAGGAATTCTCATTGTTCATGTTAAAATGGCGAAAAGGAATCAAAAGGTATGAATATTGCTCTCAAAACTAAGCAGAAAGGTAAGAAGAGCAAGACGAAGAGTCAGATTCTGAATGAGATGATGAACTACATCTCCTAAACAAGGGAATTCAAGCAAAACTCGAAGAAGCTTGAATATGGAAAAAACAGGAGTTCAAAGGTAAAGACAAAGAAAATTTTATGTTATGAATTAAAGAAACCGTGTCACTATAGATCATAATGTATTGCTGTAATGATCCCAGTCTAAGATAAAAGTAACAACAAAAATCTCATGACCATATGCAAAAACATGAACTCTTTTTATTCAAAAGATGACGAAACACACATTAACGGACAACAACACATCAAAGTCGTCATTTTAACCTTTGTATCATATATATATATCATTTAATAAGGTGAATTCTATGAAAGAAATTATTGTAAACAAAGTGATGTGATATTTGTTTAGTGGGGCTAGCACAGTGAAGAAACTAAAAACTGTTGGGCAATCAGATTCAGCATTTGGCAAATACATGATCGGAAATATTTATTGCTATACAACAGTTCCAGCTATCAACATTTACCTCCACGCAAAGCTCCAAACCTGCGTAAGTACAATGTCCAAGAAGAATCACAAGCTTGGATTATTCTCATCAGTTGTGGTCCTGCATGTGTATATACTAGTATTCGTATAATTCAAATTCAAACAATACAGATTTAAAAAAAAAAAATCATCTCATGTTCTATCTAGCATGTTTGATATGCGTGTATCTCCAAAAAGCAATACAGATTAAACGTGTCGTCCTTTACTTGGTTTATGTTGGGCTGTTGATATTACACATTGAAATGTTCTTTTTATCATACACGTCATAACTAATATAGGGTATTTCGCTTACCTGTATTTAATAGCGATCCATTGAGGCCATGCTTCACCACAGTATCACAGATTCTCTTAAAAAATGTCTGAGAAGTTTGCTGATGGATCATGGTCCACTGGTTTATGCGACTGCTTCTCAGACTGCCCTTCTTGTATCAACTCATTTTCCCTCTTCCATTATCTTTAACCATATCAAACAGATTAAGCTACCTTCATTTTATGATCTTCAGTCTTTTGTCCGCAGGTTGTCTCACTCTTTGGTGCCCCTGTGTTAGCTTTGGAAGGGTAGCTGAGATCCTGGACAAAGGAAAAACTTGTAAGTGTGTGATTGAGCTAATAAATTACGACCCTTTATATTTTCTTAATTTCTGTTTCTGTGCAATGATTTTTGTTAGTGCAGCTTGTTGTCTTCATGGATCACTGTTCTATCTACTCGCTGGTTTTACTCAACTGGGAGGGTGTATCTACGCGTGGTTGTATCGTGCAAAACTGAGAGAGGTGTACGGGATCGAGGGACACCATTGTACTGATTGTTTGGTCAGTTTTCTTTGCCTCCATTTATCCATCTGCCAGGAGTATCGGGAGCTCAAAGTTCGTGGATTTGACATCTCCGCTGGTAATTAATTAACTGCTAAAAAATTGTTTAAGTTTCTGATAATTTTCCTTCATGAGCTGTTTGTGGTTGCATGCATAGGCTGGGATGGGAATGTGCAAATGTATACACGTGGCGTTACTTCAGCACCGGAAGTGGAAGGTGGCATGAGCCGTTGAGCATGGCGTTAAATTCTCTGTGGTTTCGTCTGAAAGTGAAAGTGAAAAAAACAGTGTTTGTATTATGTGACGTTTGTTTGTGTTTGTTGTTGGTAGCATTAGATTATATAGAGCAATGTTGTGCTGCTGTTGTGTTTGATGTTTATCCAAGCAGTGTTTGTGTTTTTCAACAGTCGATCATGTTCAATAATTTATCACCTTGTCTAATCTCATGAACGTAAAATCGTCTATTCATTGTGTTCTGAAATAATGAACAATTTTAATGATAGGATATGTTCTGATGCTTCCATTGATATTATGAATAACAAAATAGGTTAGGATGATATTTATTATAAAAGAAAAGTTTCTCATCTCTTTCTTTCACACTTTATTTATTTCTTTCTTGTAATTGTTTGCAAAATAAAATATTTAAAATAAATGATATAGTAATTACAACAATAAAACTAACAATAATAATATTATTATTTTAGTACTAATAAAAATATTTTTATTCATAATATTTAGTATTATTTATAATAATAAATATAGCACAGAAAATCGTATTGTTAGGTTCATTATCGCATACGAGAATGTGCAGGTATAAATTGTTATAAAATATGTAGTAAAATAAAACTTGTCTAAGTATATATTTTATTAAATAATCAAGCGTGACTTATAAAAGCCAAAAAAAACAGAATATCACAACTGCTCTGAATAATGGGTAGTTACTGAAATTTAAAATAGGAATAAAATATGCTAAGTGACTAATGACTTATTCTCCCTAATAAATAGGAGATTTATTTTAAAACATTAATAATTTAAAATAACCAACATTCCCTCCCTTAAGCTATATGTTGTCACATTTAGCTTATTTCTCTTATGTCCACAACTCCAAGCATTCGACGTAGACTCTCAAATTGTTNAAGNTTCAATGCTTTGGTCATTATATCAGCCAATTGTTCTTCAGAGCAACAATAACTAAGACAAATAACTTGATCTTTAACCAAATCTCTAAGAAAATGAAATCTTACTGCAATGTGTTTACTTCTTCCATGAAAGACGGGATTTTTGGATAATTGAATAGTAGAGCTGTTATCACATAGAATTTCTGTTGCACCTTCTTCTTTTGAACCGAGATGTTCTAAAATTCTGCAAAGCCAAATACATTGACATGCACAAAATGCCGCTGCAATATACTCAGCTTCAGTTGTAGATAAGCTCACCACAGGTGGTTTCTTCGATGCCCAAGAGACAGCTCCTGTACCCATTAAAAAAACTGAACCAGAAGTACTTTTTCGATCATCTAAGTCACCTGCATAATTACTATCACTGTAGGCAACAAGACCAGTTCTTCCACTCTGTTGATAAAAGATTCCATACTCAATTGTGCCTTTAAGATATCTCAGGATCCGTTTGATCGCTGTCCAATGTGATTCCTTTGGATTTGCCATGTACCTGCTTATTAAACTTACCCCATACATCAAATCAGGTCGAGTGACTGTGAGATACATAAGACTACCAATTGCTTGCTTAAACTTTGTGGCATCTATTGGGACTCCTTTCTCATCTCTAGACAATGTTGTTCCTAGTACAATAGGATTTCTTACTGGGTTGCTCTCTGTCATATTGAATCGAGCTAATATCTCTCGTGCATATCTTCTTTGACAAATGAAAATTCCTACCTTTCTTTGTATGACTTCTATTCCTACATTTTTCCAAGATCAGTCATATCAAATTCTAGCTTCATTGAACTTTTAAACTCTTCACACATATGTTTACTGTTTCCAGTAAATAGCAAATCATCAACATAAAGACTGATAATTAAAATATTACCCTGAACTTGTTTGGTGAACAATGTGTGTTCACTGGAACATCGATTAAACTTTTCTTTGGCAAAGCAGGCTTCAATTTTGCTATACCAAGCTCGTGGGGCCTGCTTAAGTCCATATAAAGCTTTTTGCAACCGGTAAACTTGAGTTTCTCGACCCTTTTGAATGAAACCTGCTGGTTGTTGAACATATACCTCTTCTTTAAGATCACCATGCAAGAACGCACTTTTTACATCAAGCTGAAATACTTCCCATGCATTTTGTGCAGCCAATGCTATCAAAATTCTCACTGTATCGAGTCTAGCTACAGGTGCAAATACCTCTGTATAATCTTTTCCATACTTTTGAGCATAACCTTTAACTACCAATCTGGCTTTATATTTTTCTACATGACCATTTTCATTAAATTTGGTCTTGTAAACCCATTTAAGACCTATGGGTGTAGATCCTGCTGGTGGATCTACAAGCTGCCATGTATTGTTTTTCTCAATGGCCTCCATTTCAGCCTTCATTGCTTCTCTCCATTGTTGACTCGTCCATGCTTCTTCAAAGGACTGGGGATCTGCAGATTCTGCCAGCATCATTGCCAACAATTCATCACTTTCTTTCATTACCAAATTAGTTTCATAATCTATCATCCAATTGGGAGTTCTTCGAATTCTGGTTGCCCTCCCTGCCATTGGAGTATCAACATCTTCAGAGCTTGATTATGTTATAACAGGATCTGCAGCATCATTAATTGTAAGTTCCTGTGAAGCAGGTTCAGAGCGTTCCTGTTCAGAGCGTTTGTCTGTTGCAATGGTTGTGTCTTCCTAGTTAAGAGCTTCTGTTTTATTTTTCTCAGAGTCATCTTGCCAATTCCANTTTTTCTCTTCTTCAAATACAACATCCCTGCTCACTATAACCTTCTTTGTAACANGATTAAATAATTTATAAGCTTTGGATTCATCACTTACCCCCAAGAAAATACATTTCTGACTTTTATCATCCAGCTTTCTTCTAGTATGATCTGGAAGGTGAGCATGGGCAATGCAACCAAACGTTCGAAAATAATCCACCCTCAGTTTTGAACCACTCCACATCTCTTCTGGTGTTTGATGATTTAGAGTTGCAGTTGTAGGACTTCTGTTCTGAACATGGACACACCAGCGTACTGCTTCAGGCCAAAACTGTTTAGGAACCTGTTTTTCATGCAAAACCGTACGCACAACATTCATGATGGTGCGGTTTTTCCGTTCAGCAACATTGTTTTGTTGCGGGGTGTAAGCCGTTGTCAATTGCCTGGATATACCTTGTTGAGTGCAGAAATCTGAAAATTCCTTGGAAGTGAATTCTCCCCCTCTATCAGTTCTAAGGCAAGTAATAAAGNCACNAGATTCCTTCTCAACATTTGCTTTGAAGCTCTTGAAGGCTGTGAGTGCTTCAGATTTCTCATGCAGGAAATAAATCCAAGCCTTACGTGAATAATCATCAATAAAGCTTAGAATATACCTTTTGTTACTGTGAGAGGATGGTGAAATAGGGCCACAAATATCTGCATGAATTAATTGAAGCTTTGTGAAGGCTCGCCATGTGCTTTGCTTTGGCAACGTATCTCTATGTTGTTTGCCTACCAAACAGGCACTGCAAATGTCTTTGGGTGGTTTTAGAAATGGTAATCCTATCACCATCTGTTTGCTAGCTAATGTACCAAGACTTTTGAAATTTAGATGTCCGAATCGCCGATGCCATAAGTGAGTTTCTGCTTTTGAAATTTCCACAGTTTGAAAGCAGCAGGACTGAAGTGAAGCAGATAGATAAAACAGACGATTTCCTTTCATATTGGTCTGTATAAGGAGTCCCTTTTTTGGATGGAAAACCTTGCACATGCTGTTTTGAATCAGGACAGAGAAACCCTTCTCTTTTAGTTGTCCTAGGCTTATGAGATTTGTCTTAAGTCCCGGTACATAATAAACGTCTGATATAATATGAAAAATGCCATTAACATCAATTCGAACACTCCCTTTTGCAGTGACAGCTAGAGTCGAATCATTACCGAGCTTTACCGTTCTATTAAGTCCTTCTTCTTGTATTTTCGTGAACCATAGCTTATTCCCGGTCATGTGATTACTGCAACCTGAGTCTAGAAACCAATCCTCCTTTTGTACAATTTGTGTTTCCTCATATGCAACCAATAGAATTTCTTCTTCTGTCTCTCCTTCTCCAAATGATGCGTAATGAGCCTTCTTTTCCAATTCAGGGCATTCATACCGACAGTGCCCTAACTTATGACAGTAAAAGCACTCGATGTGTGCTTTATTTTGCACATATCTTCCACGTCCCATACCACGTCCGCGACCTCTACCGCGACCTCTACCGCGACCACGACCCACTACTGGTCTCTCTTCTTGACTGGCTTTTAACACTTGTTCATCTGGATGACTGTCTTGCATCCTTTGCTCATGAACTAGTAGGCTGCCATGAAGCTCATCAAGGCTGAGGGTATTCAAATCATTAGATTCCTCAATTGAACACACAACGTAGTTAAACTTTGGGGTTAACGGTCTCAGAATTTTGCTAACCACCATGCTTGTATTAATCACTTCACCATTGGATTTCATCTTATTAACAATGCTGAGCGTTCTTCCCAAATAGGTGTCCACCTTCTCACCCTCCTTCATTCCTAAGAGTTCGAATTCA